>NW_026861932.1:0-42977 GCF_026571515.1 Ruditapes philippinarum | reverse complement strand
GAGTTTCATCTGGTAGGAAAAATCCAGCTAAAATATTATTTTCAAACCAAGTTATACTGACAAATTTGTTAACAAACCAAAGGAAATTAAACCATTAGGCCTTCGTTTAAAAGATGATTTAGATAAACTTAAAATTAATCCAGACAGTATCCTTCGGAGTGGCGGTGGGGGTGTTCCACCTTGGACTTATAATTCCCCAGAAATAAATATTAACCTTTCAAATGTAGAAAAGGCATCAAATTAGCCTGGGTGTTTCAGTGGGAGGTTTCTGGCAGTTGGGGAAGAACATGAGGATTTTATACATATTTATACGGACGGTTCAAAAGAAGGTTGCAAAGTAGGTGCGGCTGTGTTTGAAAATAATTTTACATCTAGTATGAGGTTACCAGATAATGCATCAATTTTTACTGCTGAATCAAAAGCTATTAATTTAGCATTGTCATACATAGCACAGCATACCCACGATAAATTTGTGATATTTTCTGACTCGCTTTCTGTTTTGATATCCCTTAGAAATAAAAAATCTGACAATATCATGGTGAAGAAACTTCTTTTACGATTTCATGATATACTAAAAACAAAATATGTTAAATTATATTGGATTCCAAGCCATGTAGGAAAACGAGGAAATGAAAAAGTAGATGCTTTAGCTAAACAATCATTAAATTTTCAAAAAACTGACTTGTTGTTGCCTGCTTGTGATTTTAGACCGGCTATAAATAAACTCGTATCATCTAAATGGAAAGCAAATTGGGACATTGCCGTTTTTAATAAACTTCACGATATAAACCCTTCTCTTGATGTGTCACCATCTCTGTCTTTGTCAAACCGCCATGATCAAACAGTTCTTCTTCGATGCCGAATTGGACACACTAAGGTTACCCACTCTTATCTCCTCACAAATGACAATGCCCCTTTCTGTGTAGGTTGTAATGAAAATTTTACTGTCAAGCATTTTCTTCTTGAATATCATGATTTTTCACAGGCCCGTAATAGATTTTATTCTGTAAATTCACTCAAAGAACTTTTTAAAACAATTCCATCAAAAAACATAATTGATTATTTAAAAGAGATAATCTTGTATTCTAGGATCTAATTGGCTCATTTCTATTGTCATTTACAATGTTTTACATAATATTTTAAGCCTATTATAGCATTCGGCACGATATGGCCAGTTATGTGTTGACGTGCCGTAAAAATCGAAACAAACAAACAAACAAAGTAAAGAACTTACCGGTAACAATCTTTTCTGTGCAACAGGTGGATTACAGGTTTCACAGGTTTCACCTCTGTCCAAATTTCTTTTCTGGCCTAAGGTGAAAATAGAAACACGCAATTCTATAAATGGAAACACACAATTAAACAAATAAAAAGACGTAATTCTATAAATAGAAACACGCAATTCTATAAATAGAAACCCGCAATTCTATAAATAGCACAATTCTATAAATAGCAACACGCAATTCTATAAATAGAAACACGCAATTCTATAAATAGTAACACGCAATTCTATAAGAAACACACAATTTTTAAAATAGAAAAAAGCAATTCTATAAATAGAAACACGCAATTCTTAAAATAGTAACACGCAATCTAAAAATAGTAACACGCAATTCTATAAATAGTAACACGCAACTCGATAAATAGAAACACGCAATTCTAAAAACAGAAACACACAATCCTATAAATAGATACACGCAATTTCTAAAAATAGTAACACGCAATTCTATGATAAGAAACACACAATTCTAAAAATAGCAATTCCATAAAAAGAAACACGCAATTCTAAAAATAGTAACACGCATTTCTATAAATAGTAACACGCAATTCTATAAATAGAAACATGCAATTCTAAAAATAGTATCACGCAATTCTAAAAATAGAAACACTCAATTCTATAAATAGTAACACGCAATTCTAAAAAAAAACACACAAATCTAAAAATAGTAACACGCAATTCTATAAATAGAAACATGCAATTCTAAAAATAGAAACACGCAATTCTAAATATAGAAACAGACAATTCTATAAACAGTAACACGCAATTCTAAAAATAGAAACACGCAATTCTATAATATAAATAGTAACATGCAATTCTAAAAATAGTAACACGCAATTTTTAAAAATAGAAACACATAATTCTATAAATAGATACACGTTGCTGTTGTTGATGATGATGATGATAGATATCTATATATATATTTATATAGTTATACACACACACAAATAAATATATAATTATGGTCATTTTATGCACAAATCTGAGAAAATTCAAAAATTTAACCTTCAAGGTCAAGGTCATTAAAGAGCCCAAGTAAATCAGGGTTTGATAAACAACAAGGTCTGGTCCTTAAGAATCAATGGTAGGATACTACGTCATCGCGCACCTGCTAAATGCTCCAGCTTGGACCAAATTTTTCGTCGACTCAAAGGTAATATACAAATTTATTATAAGAAAACGTAAGACTATAATAAAATCATGTAGCGCACCAAAGAATGGCTATAGTACTTCAGATAATTGTAAAAAAAGGTTTCTGGATTTATTGCCTGGTTTAGGCCTGAAAACGGGATAAGTGTTTTTCTCTGAATGCTCCCACTCGGACTTTTCCCGAAACATATAAGAAATAAGGTTGAAAACCTTTTTGAAATAATTTTTAACGTACTGGAATATAAACCGAGTCATGTTTACACATTTTTCTAGATAAGTTTCAAATATTTCTATTCAAGTCAGTTTTTCAATGTTTTCTTTATAAAAAATGGAAAATGCTCCCACTCGGACTCGATTCAGAGATGCTCCCACTCGGACCCAAATGTATACATTTTGAAAGCACATTGCTTTGTTAAGCTTTTATGGATTATTCTCACAATTTTCAATAACTAATGTGTTTGGCGACATTAGCTTATTCATTCTTTTTACAGAGCTCACTTCTTTGGTTCTGAAGAATGACGTCGTTTGGCAGGAACAAGGTGCCATGGCAAAGTTTCACCTGACAGGATCACTTTACACTTGGCCTGTTTTGGATCCGAAGGGTTAATTGCCAACAACAATGCTAGGACTGTAAAATAGAGTGAAATAAGAATCCTCACAGAAAGCCCAACGCGGCAAAATTGAAAATGTTGCAGGCTCCGTTTGATTGAGCCTGTTCATGGACGGTACTGTCAAGTGCAAACTACCGTCCACGCCCCCTAACACCGGCTTAAGCAGAATTCAACATTTAACATGAACTGGTAAAATTTAGAATTTTGAAACATCCGCAGATGTTATGCTACAAAAACAATTTTCAAACATAAAGGAATATGTAAAATACGTACTGCAAATGCTTGTCCACATTATATGTAATCATTAAAACATACATGTATGCATTCATTTCTTATTGAAGAATTCAACTTACACTTAATAGAAAATATATTTAAATGTAAGACTTTAAATAGACAGTTTGGATCTCAAGAATAAAGTTTTGTTTCGATGTTAAAAAAATTATGGTGTTTTATAAAGAAGTCATTATGCATTGTTTAGTGCCATACTGGATTAAGATTCTGTTGGACTCCTACACATATAAGACGCCTGCATTTATTCAATATTGCTGACTTTAATATCTTGTTAATAATTTAAAACCCAATGATTTGCGTGTTTGTTAAAATTAAACTTGTGAGTTAGATTTTAAAACAACGTAATGGTACGTTTATGAACATTAAGAAGTCAATATCTACCGGTTGAGATTTGAATAGTCTATTAAAGAACGACATGTAAATCTTTTTTGCCATGAACTGGTTAAAAAGTCAATGCACTGCCATACCATGGCACATAAAGCATGTATCACAATTATTGACAACTTTGTCAATTTTATATATGAAAGTTATTATGTGTACGTATTTTTACCTAAAATAACAAAATTAAATAAATAAGAAATTAAAGATCATAGTTATTTCTTTATCACAGTCTTTACCATATCCTTGTAATTAGAGATCCTGTAAGTTACATTTCAGCTTGTTACCAATTGAAATTTTATATATATGTACATGTTTATAATTATACTACAAAAACAATTTTCAAACGTAAAGGAATATGTAAAATACGTACTGCAAATGCTTGTCCACATTATATGTAATCATTTAAACATACATGTATGCATTCATTTCTTATTGAAGAATTCAACTTACACTTAATATAAAATACATTTCTAATTACCCCCTTTATGAAATGTAAACTCGGTATTATCTTTACAAGTAATGCTTTTTGGAACATACAATATTGATAAATTTTCATTTGAGCAATATATTAATGATATAAAACCATAAAAATGATTTCAGGATATTTAAATGACGTTAAAACAATAACTATTATACAAGAAGGAATCACAGACAGTAAAATCCCCCGCCGAAAAGGAGGAAATACATTTCATAGGGGAAGTAACCCTTACATACGTGTAAAAATTCCAAGTAATTACACTCGTGAAAATAATGAAAAGTTATAGCCTAGACATAATAAATCATGACAAAAATAGCACTCCAATGAAAAAAAATAAAACAAAGAAAAAACACACACAAAGAAGCATTAAGTGAACACTTCTGGTCATTATGCTCTGCTATTCACTTCTATTAAACATGTTCAATATAAAGTTTCAAGTTTATATCTCAAAAACCTTTAGAGGTATAATCCTTGCAACCTCATGATAGTTAATACAAAGAGCAATAACTCCAAAACTGGAGAGTTGTCATTCTTGTTTGCGGTATTTTACTTTATTGAAATCTATCCTCCAGTGAAGTTTCAGATGAATTGATCCTTTATGACACATTGTCCAAAAATTAACGCAAAAACTGAACAAAAGACAATTACTTTAAAGAACTATTATTCTTGTGTTTTTCTAGAGTATTCCTCCTCACTGAGATATATCCACAGTTGGTATCTAAAATATTTCCTCCAGCCATGCCGTGCCAAGATGTCCTGCCATGTGCTTCCTAATGTCGCAATGTGGTTTATACCTTTTCCTATACTTGTCACAAACACAAAATATGAAAAACAAGATCAACAAGGAAAGGCGGCGTTCAATGAACGCAACCCCCATATGACCCAGCAACAAGAACCAACGGCAAGGAGCCCAGGCGGACCCCAAACATAAAAAGGGCAGGGCAACGACACGTTAATCATTAAATTATAAATAATTTGTAACTGATTAGGAATTCAAAGAAAATAATAATGGGCCCACAAAGGGGAAGGGGACAGAAGGGGGGGGGGTTAATCAAAGAAATAAAAACTAGAGGCAATGGGGAAGATACTTACCGTAGACGAGAAAACAACAAGGGACACAAGCAAGTGTCACCAAAACAGTATGAAACAACATAGACAAACATCTGAGGAACACAGTGGGGCGCCGCCTTGGAACGGTCAGAAATACTTTCTGCAAAACAAAACGTTATTATATTTTTAAAATGTATAATCAATTTGTTTCTTATTTAAACGAGGAATTGTTTCAACACAACTTTTTTTTTCTTATTCTTAATAACTAATCCTCTAAGAAGACATATTTACGAGACTGTTTAGTGATCTAAATATTAGTATCGTATTTTAAATATGCTGTTTCATTGAATTCTAACTGATTATATGAATATATGTACGTTAATATAAAGATATTTGGAAAAAATGATAATATCTTATCACAGCAATGTGCTTTCAAATTTTTCATATATTTAGGTCCGAGTGGAAGCATCTCTGAAGTTGAGTCCGAGTGGGAGCATTTTCCATTTTTATAAAATAATTAAGAAAAACTGACTTCTGAATGGAAATATTTGAAACATATATAGAATAATGGGTAAACATGACTCGGTTTATATTCCGGTACGTTAAAAATTATTTCAAAAAGGTTTTCAACCTTATTTCTTATATGTTTCGGGAAAAGTCCGAGTGGGAGCATTCAGAGAAAAACACTTATCCAGTTTTCAGGCCTAAACCAGGCAATAAATCCAGAAACCTTTTTTACAATTATCACAATTATCTCAAGTACAATAGCCATTCTTTGGTGCGCTACATGATTTTTTGATACTCTTACGTTTTCTTATAATAAAATTGTATTTTACCTTCGAGTCGACGAAAAAATGGTCCAAGTGGGAGCATTCAGCAGGTGCGCGATGACGTAGTACTCTACCATTGAGAATGTTCTGTTATAATATTAAGTTGATCCCTTCAAAAATAGCAAAGTTGCTGGGTCATAATATTAGGGTTGCGTTCATTGAACGCCGCCTTTCCTTGTTGGTCTTGTTTATCATATTTTACAGTCAGTTACAGCCAAAACAATGAAAATTTCAATAATTTGACCTTCAAAGACAATGTAATTAATGAGTGAAGGTCAAGGTCTGTCAAGTTATTTTTAAGAGTTATCCTTGAAGATTATTATGTTCAAGTTTGAAGACAATCCATTCAAAAGTAACAAAGTTACAGCCAATAATAGCCAAAAAATGAAAATTTCAATAATTTGACCTTCAAAGTCAAGGTCATTTATAAGTGAAAGTCAAGGTCTGGCTAGTTATTTTTAAGGGATATCTTTGAAGATTATAATGTTCAAGTTTGAAGACAAATCATTCAAAAATGACAAAGTTACAGCAAATAACAGCATGAACAAGCAAAAATTGGACTTTTAACCTTGAAGGTCAAGGTCATTTATGGATCAAGGTCAAGGTTAGTGTGGTGAAATGGAAGGTCTTGTCCCAAGGGTTGTTGTGGCCAAGTATGAAGACAATACACCAAGAAATAAAAAAGTAATGATCCAGGTACAAAATATGATAAACAAGATCAACAAGGAAAGGCGGCGTTCAATGAACGCAACCCCCATATGACCCAGCAACAAGAACCAATGGCAAGGAGCCCAGGCGGACCAAAACAAAATCAGGACAGGGCAAAGACAGAGCACGGACAGGTTAAACATTAAATGATAAATAATTTGTAACTGATAAGGAATTCAAAGAAAATAACAAGAAAAGGATTGATGCAAAGCATCAAAGGTCGACGCCAAAAGAATTTGATCCAGGTTTGCACCTAAATACAGTCCGACCCCGGTTATTCGACAACCCTTTATTCGAATACCCGGCATTATCCGAAGTTGATCGGCAGTCCCGTTTTTATCTCTATGTAAATCAATATAACTACGAGCGTATTATTCGAAATGCATTATCCGAATACCTCCTATTTTTCGAAGTAAAATGGTCCCGATTATACAATTATGAAAGAATTTAACACCTATTATTCGAAGCCAGGCTAATTGGCGCAGATCCACTCGCTGACCGGTCGACTTGTGAAAAAATATCAACAGTCATGCGTGTAATAAGACAATCGTGATAATTACACTTTGTATGTTCTTTAATCAACTTTAATTACCGAAAATGAAAAGCTATGCACCGTTTCCGGTGTTGTCACTGTTATTGCTTTAATATGACAGCGATAATTTTCATACATACCGTATATGTGATTTTGTCAAAACATCCAAAACATTTGTTTTTTCATTTATTGTCACGCTATATGAGAGTCTTTACCCTAATTGAAAATACCAGAGTTTAGCTGTTAATACCGTAGTGACAACACGATCATTATCAAGGCTTTGTACGAAAAGAAACGATACATGTAATGTAGAATAAAATGCAAGTATTTATGTCTTCAATGCCAGCAAAATTATTTTTACACATCTTTTCTTTAATATTTATTTTTCTCAATTGATTGCAGGAAGTTAATGTGTTATAAACGGTAGTTTTGCTGTGACTGGTCAAAATGGAGTAGTTTTCGTCTACCACAATTTTCCGATTTCGATTATTCGAACCCATCGAGTATTCGAAGTAAATTTTCAGTCCCAGGCACTTCGAATAAACGGGGTTGGACTGTACTTAACAAAAGATGTGTACTTTATAGCAGTACAATTACATGTTACCTGGAGGATAGGCACAGTTTAAGTTGAAATTTAAACCAAAAAGAATAGAATCTGTCTTGCCAAGATGCAAAGACAATTTATAGTCATGCTTATGCTATAAGAAAGAATTTCCTCAGATTTATTTTACCAGATACAAGGATACCTGCGTCATCAGCCTATAATCACAGGCACGAGTATCGGACATGGGAAGAAAAAATATGACCAGATTGAAAAAAACTGCTGTGTTCATAAAAGCCAAACAAAAGTGAATAATGACCCCTTTGAAACTTTAACTTAAAGTATATTTTAAAGGGGGTCATTATTTACATTTTTTTTGTTGGTTTTTGACACTTATATGATATTTTTATCAATCTGGTCATATTTTTTCTTCCCAGGTCATTGACATATATTAGACATAAAAGAGGACCTAAAATGAGCATCAGAGGGACACCATAGGAACTCAGAGCAGTAGTAGAATGAGTACCAGCCACATCCACCAGCTGCTGTCTATCAGAGATAAGACAAACCATGTAAGAATGTCATTGCATATGGCAGATGCTTGAAGTTTCATGAAGAAGAAGACAAAGCACTTCTTCATGTGCAGTATAGTGTGATCAACTGTATCAAATGCCCTTTGTAGATCTCCAAGTATCATGCAATACTGCCTTTGTCCATTTCAAATTTATTGCAATCTGTTAAATGAATCAAACATGTGTCAGTTGAAAACCGCTTCTAAACCCCGACTGAAACTGCCTGACCATGACTCGAACCCATGACTTTCAGAAGACTAACTGAGCTATCCGGCCGGCTACACATTTTCTCTTTAATAATTTTACAGTTCTAAACCACAACATATTTCCCCACTATATTGATTTGTGTCCTTGAATTTCTTATGTTTACAGAGCAAAGTGTATTGAACTCATGCTTATATGCAGTCACAGGATGACTTCAGACCAGGCCACATTTAAAAAAGTCTTTGTTTGCTGTCTCCCGACCCTACTTCTTAGAGTTGGGTAGGTAGGTAGGGATTTTTTTTTTTTTGGAAATACATAAATGTTTTTGGTTTGATTCTGTCTGATGGAAAAAACGATTATATATAATTTCTAATCAACATTTTAAAATTGATATATCTTACTTTTTTATTTCAGTTTGTAGATCTTCCAATTTAAGTCAATGCAAGAAGTATTGTTCTTTTTAATAAAAATACATGTAACAAAAGCAAATTTCGAACATTTACCCAACATGTGAGAGGATAACTAAAACACTCAAATATACGTGGATGACTTGAACACTCAAATATATTATGCAAGATAACTACTGAACAACAAAAGGCTGTGTGGCAGCTGTAAAAAGTTGCCCCGTACTTCACTTCAGTGTTGTTATATTTTCTGGTCCTTCGGGATCATTGATGCCAGCACTATTAAGTGTTGAGAATTGAGTACCGCTCTTGAGTACCGCTCAAGCCGGTGCTAGGGGGCGTGAGGGATGTTGCACATTTCCATTATCCCTCATGTACAGACTCAATCAAACCGAGTCTGCAGTTCTCTTGTAATTTTGTTGTGATTAATGCTTCCGAGGGATCACTTTGTTTCCAGAATTTTCATATACATCAACAGTTTAAAGTCTGTTTAATACATTTTATCTTCAGTTAATGAATAGTAAGTAACAAAACCAGAAAAAAAAACTTCAAACACTATGCAACTTCAGACAAGTAAACAGTTAAGCCACAGTCCTAATTGTGGAAATACCAACAAAATTTAGGTTCACATTATTCATTTTTTATAGGACATTTATGGGGAATGTTTTTCTTGTGGACAGTGATGCATTTCTCACAAACTGGAAGAACAATCCTATACTTTGTTAACAGTTCCGGATTTCTCTGTGCTTCTAGCTCAGCACAATGGGCACAAATATCTGGTCCAATGTGAGAGGCACAGTTAGGGAACTCCACGGGAGATTGGCATGACATCTACAGTTGTACAAACACTCTCCCTTAATGCAGCGCATCTCCTATGAAATAGATAAATACAGAATCCCTAAAGAAAGCCCAACACGGCAAAATTGAAAATGTTGCAGGCTCGGTTTGATTGAGCCTGTTCATGGACGGTACTGAAAAGTGCAAGTTACCGTCCACGCCCCCTAGCACCGGCTTAAGCAGAATTCAACATTTAAACGTGAAATAGTAAAATTTTGAATTTAGAAACATCCGCAGATGTGTTCATACGGCGGTTATCATGGAACCTTCAATGTGACACGTAAGTGCCATTCCATGAAAAGCGGCGTATGGTCCCCAAGTAATAAAAAGCGTGTGCCCTAAACGAGAAAACAATGGGCGGAACTAAATAAAATTGAATTTTGAAAGGGGATCAGAGGTTATGAAGCCTGCGTATCACAGATAAGACGTCAAAAGACAAATTTAAAAAGCAGGCAACATATCCTAAGGGTGATTCAACATTATTCAAGTAGGAATATTGGAACCACCCAACTAGAAAATGCCGAAAAGTTGAAACAAAAAATACCACAAGCACAACAATAATGTCGTGCTGAACGATCTTCAAGGATCGAAAATATAACATCATTGATTAAATGTACGGGGAGACTTTTTACAGCCGCCACACGGCACAAATAACACGGATGTGATTATAAAATAGATAAATACAGAATCCCTAAAGAAAGCCCAACACGGCAAAATTGAAAATGTTGCAGGCTCGGTTTGATTGAGCCTGTTCATGGACGGTACTGAAAAGTGCAAGTTACCGTCCACGCCCCCTAGCACCGGCTTAAGCAGAATTCAACATTTAAACGTGAAATAGTAAAATTTTGAATTTAGAAACATCCGCAGATGTGTTCATACGGCGGTTATCATGGAACCTTCAATGTGACACGTAAGTGCCATTCCATGAAAAGCGGCGTATGGTCCCCAAGTAATAAAAACAGACATAAGGCTAATTAGACTTTATGCAATACAGATTTTGACAAAAATGCAATTATTTTAACATTTTAATTATACAAATACCATGGGAAATATGTAAGAAAGAATAGTCAGGTTTCTACTTTCAGTTGATTTTGTAAAAACATTTTGACATCACTGTTTCAAGAAAATAAGCACAACAATGTGCAATATCAATACTAACCATCAACTGTAATGACTGAAATACAGCTGTAATCAAATTTCTCAAGGTTGTGTGTTTGAGATCATGTTTCGCTGACTGTCAATGTATTCTTGGACAAGTTGGAGGAAAAACACCTTGGTTTAAAAAGTCTCCCCGTACATTTAATCAATGATGTTATATTTTCGATCCTTGAAGATCGTTCAGCACGACATTATTGTTTTGCTTGTAGTATTTTTAGTTTCAACTTTTCGGCATTTTCTAGTTGGGTGGTTCCAATATTCCTACTTGAATAATGTTGAATCACCCTTAGGATATGTTGCCTGCTTTTTAAATTTGTCTTTTGACGTCTTATCTGTGATACGCAGGCTTCGTGCTGAACGTGTTGGGCTTTCTTTAGGGATTCTTTATTTATCTATTTTCATAACCTCTGATCCCCTTTCAAAATTCCATTTTATTTAGTTCCGCCCATTGTTTTCTCGTTTAGGGCACACGCTTTTTATTACTTGGGGACCATACGCCGCTTTTCATGGAATGGCACGGACGTGTCACATTGAAGGTTCCATGATAACCGCCGTATGAACACATCTGCGGATGTTTCTAAATTCAAAATTTTACTATTTCACGTTTAAATGTTGAATTCTGCTTAAGCCGGTGCTAGGGGGCGTGGACGGTAACTTGCACTTTCCAGTACCGTCCATGAACAGGCTCAATCAAACCGAGCCTGCAACATTTTCAATTTTGCCGTATTGAGCTTTCTTTAGGGACTCTGTATTTATCTATTTTGTTATAGTTTTATATGATATTTTTATTTTGAGTTGCATACCTTTACTTAATATATATGTATCAATTTTTTTATTTTTTTGTGGGAAATGAAGGTAATTGAAAGATACTGTATTTTACATGGTTTTGAGGGCTGTAGAGTTGGTGCGGGGGTGAGGGGTGTGCGGGGGTAGTGACCAATCAACGCGCCGAACACCTGTGCTTCAAAGCGCCCTCAAAACTAAAAAACTTACGTCACACAACTCTGACATGGTTCTCGGTAAACATCAGAAGACACTAATCAGTCGCGCGTCGTTTGGTTATACCGCGTGACATAATATCCTCTGCAGGACACCTGCATCAGCGTCCGAATGAGTTCACGTGACAGGGGTACAAAATGTATCACGTGACGCTTATCCTTATTAAGACTTGTTGTTTTTCTGGTACTTTAATATACCCAGAAGAATTAAAGTGCTAAGATGATTAAGGAAATATTGCTGTTGTTGATAGTTTTGCCGCTGGTATTTTCTTGTACAGAAAGTGGAGGATCTGTGCGTTGCTACAGAAGATGGAACGGTATTGCCACCCATGATAAAGCTTTAGTAATTTATCAATGGGACGGTGTGTGTCACTTCCCAGATGAAGCATACAGAATTACACTGTACGGGATAGGTCTGGGCTGCGAACAGTGCTTGTTTCCGGTTTCCGGTTGGAATAAAGTCACTGTCAATGGATGCTTATGCAAGGTAAGTGATTAACACCTATTGAAACAAACTGTTGAGATAATATATGGGAGTAAAAAAATATTACCTACGGACACAACATCCAGTAATTGAAGCGCTGATTATCAAAATCGTCATCTACGTTACTTTTCAAAGTAACTCGATCTACTTATAGCGGAAAACATAAATAAATAATTGTTTTCGGTCCATTTCTGGACCCAAAGTTAAATGATATAAGTAATATATATATGTTTCCTTTTTAATTTTCTTTTATTCTACTCTCGAATACTGACAGAAGTATTCTGAATAATGAATTTTTTAACATTACACGCAAAATACAGTCTACAAGTAAAAGTATTTAATATATATATATATATATATATATATATATATATATATATATATATATATATATATATATATATATATATATATCCACATGCAATAAGGATTGTTGTCTGTCTTACTGTAAGAACCTGCTGACATGTAAAGCTAACACGTGAAATTAAATTTCCATCTATCTTTAAATTTCAGACGTCAGCGACATCCGCAACCACGACAAAGCTGGGAACCACTGAGCCAACGACAGAGACGGGCTCTTCTAACAAAAGTACACAGCCGGGGACCACATACTTGTTTGGTAAATGACTATATTTTTGAGAATATTTCTATGAATATCCTATTTAAGTATCTGTAGTTTATAATTATTAATGAACAGTGTTTTTTAATATCTGCGCATATGTGTTTTCCAAGAGAGATTAAAGTCTGTGTCAGAAATATGCACCGCCTCCGTGGTCGAGGGGTTAGAGTCGATGACTTCTAATCTAGGTACCTCTCTGGCGTTGGTTCGATCCCCGGGAGATGCTTTGGTAGTTTAGCGCGGAGGAAGGTTGTCTAGTACTGGTGTAACTCTCCAGGAACGATGGTTAGGAAACTACCCGCCTATATGACTGAAATACTGTTGAAAAAGACGTAAAATGAAACAAACAAAACAAACAAACAAAAACAGAAATATGCAAATAAGTAATAGACAGGTAAATTGTTCAGGAAATTGAGACGGCGTTCGAACCATGGAGTATTTTCCCCGCTTTATCTATTTGTTAAGTGGGCTCGTTAGTCGAGTCTTTTAAAGCTATATCTCGCCTTTCCTTGTCGATCTTGTTTATCATATTTTTTGCAAAATAATCAAATATGATTAACAAGATCAACAAGGAAAGGCGGCGTTCAATGAACGCAACCCCCACATGACCCAGCAACAAGAACCAATGGAAAGGAGCCCAGGGGGACCCCAAACAAAAACCGAGCCTGCAACATTTTCAATTTTGCCGTGTTGGGCTTTCTTTAGGGATTCTGTATTTATCTATTTTTTGAATTTGGTTGTAGTTCAATGATTTAAGACAAACTTATCTTTCCTGAATGTTGGAAAAATTTTGAACTTTCACTTTCAGCACCCTTACTTTTAGCCATTATTTTGGCTACAAATATGCAATATGCTATTTTTAAAAGGTTTAGACTGAATAATTTCAGTGCCTTGAACATTGTATGAAAATGGTTTGTGTTAACATTGAAAAGTTTTAAGGGCTTTGAACTTAAAATGAAAAAAATAATTAAAGCACCATCTGAAATTTTGGCTGCATGCGGGGGCATCCGTGGCATGATGACACATTTCTAGTTTACTTTTCAGACACTCTATTTTTGCTGTTAACGATCATTATTTACATTCATCGTTGGATGAACAGAGAGGAACAACATATTATGCAACGTGTACCTCGCCAACGAAGAGAAGGGAATGGACCATTACGCAGAGGCATCCGAGTCAGGCGACCTGTAATACCTTTCCAGATACAGTGGTGACCTGTGAAATGTGCAAAAACGTTTTTGTTGTTGTTTTTAAAAAGTCTGTAAAAAGTCTCCCCGTACATTTAATCAATGATGTTATATTTTCGATCCTTGAAGATCGTTCAGCACGACATTATTGTTGTGCTTGTGGTATTTTTCGTTTCAACTTTTTTGGCACTTTCTAGTTGGGGTGGTTCCAATATTCCTACTTTGAATAATGTTGAATCACCCTTAGGATATGTTGCCTGCTTTTTTAAATTTGTTTTTGACGTCCTATCTGTGATAAGCAGGCTTCATAACCTCAGATCCCCTTTCAAAATTCCATTTTATTTAGTTCCGCCCATTGTTTTCTCGTTTAGGGCACACGCATTTTTTTACTTGGGGACCATATGCCGCTTTTCATGGAATGGCACGGACGTGTCACATTGAAGGTTCCATGATAACCCGCCATATGAACACATCTGCGGATGTTTCAAAATTCTAAATTTTACCAGTTCATGTTAAATTCTGCTTAAGCCGGTGCTAGGGGGCGTGGACGGTAACTTGCACTTTCCAGTACCGTCCATGAACAGGCTCAATCAAACCGAGCCTGCAACATTTTCAATTTTGCCGTGTTGGGCTTTCTTTAGGGATTCTGTATTTATCTATTTTATATCATAAAAGTTCTTAAAGCTATATCTGACTGTCCCTCATTAACATATTAATTGTTTGAATTTCGCGTGTTGAAATGTTCGAGAATTCCGAAAATAGATAAATACAGAATCCCTTAAGAAAGCCCAACACGACAAAATTGAAAATGTTGCAGGCTCCGTTTGATTGAGCCTGTTCATGGACCGTCCTGGAAAGTGCAAGTTACCGTCCACGCCCCCAGCACCGGCTATACATTATTTGCGTAAAATCTACAATGAATAGGTAAATTAAATTAAAATGGTATCCATAACATTTACCACTTTAATAACGACATTATTTGTTTGTTTGTTTGGATTTTACGGCACGTCAACACTTAAATGGCCATATCGTGCCGAATGCTAAAATAGGTTCATTGAATGCCGCCTTTCCTTGTCGATCTTGTTCATCATATTTTAAAAACTATTATGTAAAACGTTGTAAATAAAAATATAAAAAGAGCCAATCAGATCTTTGAATACAAGTTTATCTCTTTCAAATAATCGATGATGTTTTTTGATGGAATTGTATTAAAGAGTTCTTTGAGTGAGTGCTAGTGCTAGGGGGCATGGACGGTAACTTGCACTTTCCAGTACCGTCCATGAACAGGCTCAATCAAACCGAGCCTGCAACATTTTCAATTTTGCCGTGTTGGGCTTTCTTTAGGGATTCTGTATTTATCTATTTTATGATCACATCCGTGTTATTTGTGCCGTGTGGCGGCTGTAAAAAGTCTCCCCGTACATTTAATCAATGATGTTATATTTCCGATCCTTGAAGATCGTTCAGCACGACATTGTTGTTGTGCTTGTAGTATTTTTAGTTTCAACTTTTCGGCATTTTCTAGTTGGGTGGTTCCAATATTCCTACTTGAATAATGTTGAATCACCCTTAGGATATGTTGCCTGCTTTTTAAATTTGTCTTTTGACGTCTTAACTGTGATACGCAGGCTTCATAACCTCTGATCCCCTTTCAAAATTCCATTTTATTTAGTTCCGCCCATTGTTTTCTCGTTTAGGGTACACGCTTTTTATTACTTGGGGACCATACGCCGCTTTTCATGGAATGACACGGAAGTGTCGCATTGAAGGTTCCATGATAACCGCCGTATGAACACATCTGCGGATGTTTCTAAATTCAAAAGTTTACTATTTCACGTTTAAATGTTGAATTCTGCTTAAGCCGGTGCTAGGGGGCGTGGACGGTAACTTGCACTTTCCAGTTACGTCCATGAACAGGCTCAATCAAACCGAGCCTGCAACATTTTCAATGTTGCCGTGTTGGGCTTTCTTTAGGGATTCTGTATTTATCTATTTTACATTATAAAATCTGTTACGGGCCTGTGAAAAATCATGACATTCCAGAAGAAAATGCTTGACAGTAAAATTTTCATTACAGCCTACACAGAAAGAGGCATTGTCATTCGTGAGGAGATAAGAATGGGTAACTTTAGTGTGTCCAATTCGGCATCGAAGAAGAACTGTTTTATCATGGCGGTTTGACAAAGACAGAGATGGTGACACATCAAGAGATGGGTTTCTGTGTGGCAGCTGTAAAAAGTTGCCCCGTACTTCACTTCAGTGTTGTTATATTTTTCTGGTCCTTCGGGATCATTGATGCCAGCACTATTAAGTGTTGAGAATTGAGTACCGCTCAAGCCGGTGCTAGGGGGCGTGAGGGATGTTGCACGTATTCATTATCCCTCATGTACAGACTCAATCAAACCGAGTCTGCAATTCTCTTGTAATTTTGTTGTGATAAATGCTTCCGAGGGATCACTTTGTTTCCAGATTTTTATACTTCACAACAGCAGGTGTCAAGTTGCTGTGTGGCAGCTGTAAAAAAGTTGCCCCGTACTTCACTTCAGTGTTGTTATATTTTTTCTGGTCCTTCGGGATCATTGATGCCAAGCACTATTAAGTGTTGAGAATTGAGTACCGCCAAAGCCGGTGCTAGGGGGCGTGAGGGATGTTGCACGTATTCATTATCCCTCATGTACAGACTCAATCAAACCGAGTCTGCCAATTCTCTTGTAATTTTGTTGTGATTAATGCTTCCGAGGGATCAACTTTGTTTCCAGATTTTTATACTTCACAACAGCAGGTGTCAAGTGCTGTGTGGCAGCTGTAAAAAGTTGCCCCGTACTTCACTTCAGTGTTGTTATATTTTTCTGGTCCTTCGGGATCATTGATGCCAGCACTATTAAGTGTTGAGAATTGAGTACCGCTCAAGCCGGTGCTAGGGGGCGTGAGGGATGTTGCACGTATTCATTATCCCTCATGTACAGACTCAATCAAACCGAGTCTGCAATTCTCTTGTAATTTTGTTGTGATTAATGCTTCCGAGGGATCACTTTGTTTCCAGATTTTATACTTCACAACAGCAGGTGTCAAGTGCTGTGTGGCAGCTGTAAAAAGTTGCCCCGTACTTCACTTCAGTGTTGTTATATTTTTTCTGGTCCTTTCGGGATCATTGATGCCAGCACTATTAAGTGTTGAAATTGAGTACCGCTCAAGCGGTGCTAGGGGGCGTGAGGGATGTTGCACGTATTCATTATCCCTCATGTACAGACTCAATCAAACCGAGTCTGCAATTCTCTTTGTAATTTTGTTGTGATTAATGCTTCCGAGGGATCACTTTGTTTCCAGATTTTTATACTTCACAACAGCAGGTGTCAAGTGCTGTGTGGCAGCTGTAAAAAGTTGCCCCGTACTTCACTTCAAGTGTTGTTATATTTTTCTGGTCCTTCGGGATCATTGATGCCAGCACTATTAAGTGTTGAGAATTGAAAGTACCGCTCAAGCCGGTGCTAGGGGGCGTGAGGGATGTTGCTCGTATTCATTATCCCTCATGTACAGACTAAATCAAACCGAGTCTGCAATTCTTATGTAATTTTGTTGTGATTAATGCTTCCGAGGGATCACTTTGTTTTCAGATTTTTATACTTCACAACAGCAGGTGTCAAGTGCTGTGTGGCAGCTGTAAAAAGTTGCCCCGTACTTCACTTCAGTGTTGTTATATTTTTCTGGTCCTTCGGGATCATTGATGCCAGCACTATTAAGTGTTGAGAATTGAGTACCGCTCAAGCCGGTGCTAGGGGGCGTGAGGGATGTTGCACGTATTCATTATCCCTCATGTACAGACTCAATCAAACCGAGTCTGCAATTCTCTTGTAATTTTGTTGTGATTAATGCTTCCGAGGGATCACTTTGTTTCCAGATTTTTATGTCATGAAGTTTATTAAAGACGGCATTGTCCCAATTTGCTTTACCTTCAGATGAAACGAGTTTATTTATAGCTGTTCTAAAATCACAAGCAGGTAACAATAAGTCAGTTTTTTGAAAATTTAAAGCTTGTTTAGCTAAAGCATCTACTTTTTCATTTCCTCGTATACCTACATGACTCGGAATCCAATATAATTTAACAGATTTTATTTTAAGTATATCGCGAAATCGCAAAAGAAGTTTCTTTATCATGATATTGTCAGATTTTTTATTATTAATGGATATTAAAACAGAAAGCGAGTCAGAAAATATCACAAATTTATCATGGGTATGCTGTTCTATGTATGACAATGCTAAATCTATAGCTTTTGCTTCAGCAGTAAAAATTGATGCATTATCTGGTAACCTCATACTAGATGTAAAATCATTTTCATACACAGCCGCACCTACTTTGCAACCTTCCTTTGAACCGTCCGTATAAACATGTATAAAATTTTCATGTTCCTTAATTGCTAGAAACTGCTCTTTGAAATATTCATGTGAATTTGATGCCTTTTTTATATTTGAAAGGTTAATATTTATTTCAGGGGAATTATAAGTCCACGGTGGAACATCCTCATCGTCATTTTGAAGGATACTGACAGGATTAATTTTAAGTTTATCTAAATCATCTTTTAAACGGAGGCCTAATGGTTTAATTTCCTTTGGTTTGTTAACAATTTTTTCAATATAATTTGGTTTGAAAATAATATTTTTGGCCGGATTTTTGCTATTTGATGAAATTCTAGTTGCATATTGAAGTGATAGCTTTATTCGGCGAAGTTGAAGCGATGGTTCCCCAGCTTCCGCATATAGGCTTTCTACAGGTGAGGCGCTTGTTGCTGGGTCGGGTGGGGGCTGCGTTCATTGAATGCCGCCTTTCCTTGTCGATCTTGTTTATCATATTTTCTCTAGGAGAGGTGCGAAATGTACCTAAGGCTAAGCGTAAACCCTGGTGATGTATGGTATCTAGCATATGAAGATATGATTTTCTTGCAGACCCATATACAACAGAACCATAATCTAATTTTGATCGGATAAGACTTCTGTATAATTTCAGTAATGTGGAAGAATTTGATCCCCAATTTGTACTTGATAAAACCTTAAGTAAATTTAAAGCTTTAAAGGCATTTAGTTTTCAAATGTTTAATATGTGGTATAAAAGAAAGTTTTTTGTCAAATATAATTCCCTAAAAAACTTTTAGCATCATCAACTACTGGAATTTTAGAACCAGATATGTAAAGTTCAGGGTCATTATGGTGTTTTCCGCAATCGACAAAAATGAACACATTGAGTTTTTGACTTTGAAAATTTAAAAAACCCTTTTCTATTGCCCACTTTTGATTTTATCTAAATTTTGTTGAAGTTGCATTTCAATTGTTCTCAATACTTTTCGATCGATAGCATATAAGAAAGTCATCTACATATAGAGAACAATCTATGCCTGGTGTAAAGAGCGCTAGCAATATTGTTTATTTAAGGCCAAAAAGTGTAACAGAAAGTATGCTTCCTTGAGGAACACCTTGTTCTTGTTGGTGATCCTCAGAAAAAGTTTAACCAAGTCCTTACTTTAAAGTGCCTATCGTTTAAAAAATCCAGAAATGAAAAGAGGAAGTCTGCCTTTAAGTCCAGCATCCTTTAGAGACTTTTAGGATACCATATTTCCAAGAAGTATCGTAAGCCTTTTCAAGATCAAAGAAAATTGATACCAGGTGTTGTTTATTTACAAAGGCATCTCTAATAAAAGTTTTCAAGTCGTACAAGATGATCGTTTGTACTTCGCTGTTTACGAAAAACCTGACTGAAAATTAGTGATAATTCCATTATTTTCTAGATACCAAAACTAACCAATTTATTTATCATTCTTTCGAATGTTTTGCAGAGGCAAACTTGTCAGTGAAATTGGGCGATAATTTGTAGGGTCAGGTTGAATCTTTTCCCAGGTTTAGGGATAAGAATAACCAACGCATTTTTCCAAAGTGTTAGGAAATTCACCAGAAACCCTAATTCTGTTAAAAAATTTCAAGAAGCAAGTCAAGAGATTGGGGCGGTAGATGTTAAAGAAACTGGTAGTAAATTTTCGTCCGGGCCTGCAGCACTGTCTTTTGCAGTTTTAATTGAATAAATTAAGTCGTCAATAGAGTTATTTATTATTAAATTATACCACTGAAAATGTTGAATTTTACGCTTTTTTTTTTTTTTTTTTTTTTAAATCGGAAACTTTACCTCTTAAATGATTTATAATGGATAAATCTCTTTAATACTGGGCGTCACCTGTGAAGTGCCAAAAATGTGTAAACATGATAATAGCGTATTTTTCTATCTATAAGAAACGGCCTGATAACCTGATAACAAAATGTATTTGTTATATTCGTTAAATTATTTAATTATCCACAAGGATATGAGAGCACCTTTTTCATATGTACATGTATATATTTTTCCTGCATATTTTTATCAGATTTAGCTTTATAACTCAGTTTCAAACAAACAAAGAATTGGACCCCTTACTTTTGTAACACACCAAATCTGTCAAACCGCCGTGATCAAACAGTTCTTCTTCGATGCGGAATTGGACACACTAAAGTTACCCACTCTTATCTCCTCACAAATAACAATGCCCCTTTCTGTGTAGGTTGTAATGAAAATTTTACTGTCAAGCATTTTCTTCTTGAATGTCATGATTTTTCACAGGCCTGTAATAGATTTTATTCTGTAAATTCACTCAAAGAACTTTTTAATACAATTCCATCAAAAAACATAATTGATTATTTAAAAGAGATAAACTTGTAAAAAGTTGCCCCGTACTTCACTTCAGTGTTGTTATATTTTCTGGTCCTTCGGGATCATTGATGCCAACACTATAATGTGTTGAGAATTGAGTACCGCTCAAGCCGGTGCTAGGGGGCGTGAGGGATGTTGCACTTATTCATTATCCCTCATGTACAGACTCAATCAAACCGAGTCTGCAATTCTTATGTTATTTTGTTGTGATTAATGCTTCCGAGGGATCACTTTGTTTCCAGAATTTTGTACTTCACAACAGCAGGTGTCAAGTGCTGTGTGGCAGCCGTAAAAAGTTGCCCCGTACTTCACTTCAGTGTTGTTATATTTTCTGGTCCTTCGGGATCATTGATGCCAACACTATAATGTGTTGAGAATTGAGTACCGCTCAAGTCGGTGCTAGGGGGCGTGAGGGATGTTGCACTTATTCATTATCCCTCATGTACAGACTCAATCAAACCGAGTCTGCAATTCTTATGTTATTTTGTTGTGATTAATGCTTCCGAGGGATCACTTTGTTTCCAGAATTTTGTACTTCACAACATCAGGTGTCAAGTGCTGTGTGGCAGCCGTAAAAAGTTGCCCCGTACTTCACTTCAGTGTTGTTATATTTTCTGGTCCTTCGGGATCATTGATGCCAACACTATAATGTGTTGAGAATTGAGTACCGCTCAAGCCGGTGCTAGGGGCGTGAGGGATGTTGCACTATTCATTATCCCTCATGTACAGACTCAATCAAACCGAGTCTGCAATTCTTATGTTATTTTGTTGTGATTAATGCTTCCGAGGGATCACTTTGTTTCCAGAATTTGTGTACTTCACAACAGCAGGTGTCAAGTGCTGTGTGGCAGCCGTAAAAAGTTGCCCCGTACTTCACTTCAGTGTTGTTATATTTTCTGGTCCTTCGGGATCATTGATGCCAACACTATAATGTGTTGAGAATTGAGTACCGCTCAAGCCGGTGCTAGGGGGCGTGAGGGATGTTGCACTTATTCATTATCCCTCATGTACAGACTCAATCAAACCGAGTCTGCAATTCTTATGTTATTTTGTTGTGATTAATGCTTCCGAGGGATCACTTTGCTTCCAGAATTTTGTATTCTAGGATCTAATTGGCTCATTTCTATTGTCATTTACAATGTTTTACATGATATTTTAAGCCTATTATAGCATTCGGCACGATATGGCCAGTTATGTGTTGACGTGCCGTAAAAATCCAAACAAACAAAAAAATTAGCCAAAACAATCTTTCCTGCTTCGGCGTCAATGACCTATATTGTGTTGATGCGCCGTATAACCAATAAAACAAAAACAATCAAGTGCTTTTTTTATTTTATGCAGTTACTAGTATGTTTTCATATTGCGGTTCCAATCATAGTAATTGACGTAAATTACTAATAGAATATAATTGAGCCGTGTCACGACAAAACCAACATAGTGGATTTGAGACCAGCATGGATACAGACCAGCCTGCGTATCCGCGCAGTCTGATCAGGATCCATCAGATGCGCGGGCTGGTCTGGATCCATGCTGGTCGCAAACCCATTATGTTGGTTTTGTCGTGACACGGCTCAATTATTGACTTTTACACGATCAAGTAGTTACAGCTAAATAAAAAATAATAAAACGATATATATATATAAATAAAACCAAAGTATTTTTCAGTTAATTTCTTGATTATATTATGCGGTAACATCATTATAAATTCTGTATTAAACTTTCATAGGCCTTTAATGCTTTTGGATTATTGTTTTGCATAACCTTGTTTTGTATATTCTTGCCGAATATACTGTAAAATCATTATTATTCGTGGGGCACGAATTTTCGTGGGTAAGTCAATCCACGAATTTAAGATCCGACGAACTTTTATCCCAACAAATACTTCTTACCCAGTCTCTGTTCAAACATGCGTCGGCTCTTTTCCGGCCGATATTTCGTGAAATGGATGTAAATACAGACAGATACTCAGGCTAGTGACATATTAAATCAGTTTGCAATATTTAAGAAATTTGAAAGAAAACTCGATAATATGTCCTCAATTTACTGTCACAAATGTCGCATATACATAATTGATCGTTGTAGTCTACTAGCACTTGATTGTGTTAACAAGAATACTTGACATAATCGAGTAAATATGGGAACCAAAGCAGTGCAATAATTAGCGCTAATAAAAAAATGTCAGTTTGCTCCTATTAATTTTTAAAAAAAAGTCTTTGATATTAATGTCCTAAGTACACAAAACTATAAAAAATACGATCGCTAAAACAGATTTATTGTACATTCTTTTGTCGTTTTAAAATGATCCAGTTTATATAAATTTTAATCTGTATTTGTGTGAATGCTATTCCGTAAACACCAAAGACGCCACCGACTTTTACAAGATCCACATATACTCGTGTGTTATTTACCGAGATTATTAATTTATATGCATGTAAATTTACACAGTCGCTGTGACGTTGCGTGTGGTTACTGTGTAAACTTTTAAACTCGCTGGTTAAAACCTGTCAGGTGTCGTATAAATTATGCAATGTTTACATATGTGCATATGATGTCACATTTTATAAATGTGTTAATTGCAGTCAATTATCGGCAGTAACTGTGCTATATTAGAGTTATGCCTAGAGGCAAGGATTAAATTTATTGACAAGCGCTGTGTGACAAGTAAAGATATGTACATGTTGTAAGTAAAAATGTTCGGCGATTAAGTTTAAGATTACTTTCCATTAGGTTACTGATTTTTTAACAAGAAAACTATAATCCACGAATTTAAGAACCCACGAAAATGCCAGTTTTGATAAAACCACGAAATTTCATGCGCACGAATATAAGTGAATTCGCAGTAGTTAGAAGTAGTAAATAGACTTTATTTCATATAACTACTGTTGTCGTTTTTCTTGTACCTTTGGTGATAAAGGAAACGTAAGAAACAAGTGCCAAAATTTTGTAATGATAAAAGTGAATTAAGTACCTTATGAAACGCTTTTGAAATGTTTTTTTTTATCGATTTCATTTCTATTATTGCAAAACTTAGGCACATGAGTTTTACGTTACAGCTGGCCAAGAAACACAAAATAATTGACATGTACATATTTTTATTGAATGATTATTTACAATCAGAGTTAAGTCACAAAAGCATAAAATTTCCGTTTGAATAACAGTCTTTTAATAATATATACACAGTTTTGCACTTGCTCTTGTCATCAATTGAAAAATCTGATATAATTTCTTCTTTTATTTTTTTTTAACCAAAATGCACTAGAGTCTGTTATTTTATCATATTAACACAGGTTTGTTTAAAGTTCAAAAGACTGTCTAGCGGCAGGAAGCCCGCTATTTTCATTACTACCTCATCTGGTAGTCAGGCGAGGTAGTCAGACTGCTCATCCTCACTTGAACTGTCTCTTGTCAGGTCAATCTCATCACTTTCCCTAGTCAAATCGACCACCTCCATTTGTACCTCCATATCAGGACTTTCTGTATCGTAATGAATTATGCTGGCTTCTTCCGTATTGGGACTGTCTGAGTCATACAGTATTGTGCTGGCTTCGCTGTTTGAAACCCCCTCTTGAATACCCTCATCCTCTTCCTGTTCTGAATAGTCAGAGGAGTAACTCAGTCTCCTCCTCCTTGGCCTCATTGCAGGGGATTCATCGACAATGTCAATCCTAAAACAACAACAACATGAATAATAATATTTATTATAATAACACAGCGCTTCTAATAAAACGAATTGTTTAAAAGATCTCATCGCGTCCTCTTTCCTGTCTTATTTTAATTACCCCTGCCTTCCCCCATGAATGTACAATAGACATGTCCCTCTAAACAAAGTACTATTACCATTTTAGGGGTGATCAAATGAATATTACCTAATGTACCTAATGGAGTAAAGTGAATTGGCCAAAACATTCAAAGTATTCATTGGCATCGAATTGCTGGATGAAATGATATTTAAGTCATAACGAATTGTAACTAGAAGATTATTTTTTATAAATGTAGAAGGCTTACTGCACAGACGGTACCGTTTCACCAACATACTCACGCAAATTCTTAAAATTACGCAAAAATTTCCATTGATGTTTTTAGGGCCATAGCAAGTATTTGTATTTATATTTAATGTTAAGTTATGAGCAAAGAAAGTTTGAATATAATATATTTAAAAACATTTATGTTTAAATTTATTTGCTAGCACATTGAAAAAAATGCGTAAATCAAGAATTTGCGTAAGGATGTTAGTGAACCGATATGAATAATAATATACGGATATTTTACAACATTGAATTCATCAGTGACTAAAATTCAGAAGAACATGTAATCATAACTTTGTGCATCGGTATATTAATAAAGCTCACTGAGATTTTTTAAAGTTAAAAAGAAAAAATACAAAGACTTACATGAATGTTGTGTTTTCATCCAACTGAACTATGTTATCCATTGTTCATTAATCCCATTTTTCTGAACCAAACACAAATGGAAGATTTGGGTGCACTTGATATCCTCTAGACTGAATTGGTTTTAGAAAATAATCCACAAAGTTGTCAAAATCCTTCTCCGAAATACTTGGTTTTGGATTTGCCCGAACAAAGTAACTTTGTAGTTTCTTTGGAGGAGGACTCCTTTCATAAATCTCTTTAAAAGATGTCACTTTTTTAAATTCCATGTTTTGTAGTTTCTTTGGAGGCAACAAGTTTAAAGTTTAAAATTATATATACGTCTGTCTGTAAGCTAATTTTAGGGTTAAAATTAACACTAAAGTTCGTATACGAATTTTAACATGCAAATGAAATTTATAATCAGCTCGTGTATGCGCTACGTCACGGAGTTATAGTTGCTATCCGTAACACGGCAAATATAAGATTTTCTTGTGCCATCACACTTTTACCGTTTAAGCTTCACGGTGCACTAGGCACTCATCTCATAAAACAGATTAAATTTGCATGAAAATATCCGTTACAATGCGGAAATATACCGTTAAATTAGGACTGCTTCTTATAGTCATGTTTGTTGATTTAATATTGATGTACGGGAGTTTCTCATGCAAACAGAAATTGTACTTCCGAATTCGCCACAATGAGGTTGCACATTTGTATGCTCATTAAACTCATTTTGGTTGCCTGGACACCAAAATAAGATCTGGAGTCGATATGAAACCCAATTTATTAATGAAATGTCGCTATTTCTTTTTTATGAAATTTATTTAATTTAACTTTAAAGTTTAATGTTATATATAAGTCTATGAATCACAAATCAGTGGTTGCAGAAACAGTGTCACCCTTTCCAGAATCGGACCTATCATTTTGCTGGAATAAGTGCACGTGACATATAAATGGGTGTGGTTTCACATTTCCTTTTCATGAAATCCTTGATTAGTACTCTCACGTAAACTGTCACGTGTGCCGTGATTAAGTACCTGTACAATTTTTTATGTTCTCCGTAGATTTTTTCACTTGTTTGCAAATATGTACTTTCTTTTTATGCAAACTTTTTTCCACAGATTAGGTGAGAAATACGTCTTCGGACGACAAAAGACTGTATACACACAGTGTAAGCCAAATGATTATCTAACGAATAAAACTCTTTTAAGAATGTATGGCCTTTCAGTGAGAAATACTTTATTTTGGTTCCAAAAAAAAATACTAAGGAAATCACAGTGTTTATGTTTTTGCGAACAAAAAGCTATAATCACACACTGGAAGCCAATGTTTTAAATATTTTCTTTAGCAAGATATAATTCTTTTTGATTCAAATCTTATTCTCGGAAAAATACTAAGGAAATCACACTGGCTATGTTTTTGCGAACAAAAAGCAATAATCACACACTGGAAGTCAATGTTTTAAATATTTTCTTTCGTAAGACATAATTCTTTTTGATCACGGAAAAATACTAAGCAAATCACACTGTTTTTTTTTGCGAACAAAAAGCTATAATCATACACTGGAAGCCAATGTTTTAAATATTTTCCTTAGTAAGACATAATTCTTTTTGATTCAAATCTTATTCACGAAAAAATACGAAAGCACACAGCTTTGTTGGGAAAATGCCACAAACACTCAATGTAAGCCAGACTATTATTGTGTAACCTCACTTTACAACTTCCCCACCTTCACAAAATGCTAACTTACACATGTTTACTGATGTTTTATTCAAATGTAAATGGAAACCGTAATGGTTAAGATGTCTCCAAGAATTAATTCACATATATATAGAAATCACGTTGTAATGAAAATTTTACTGTCAAGCATTTTCTTCTTGAATGTCATGATTTTTCACAGGCCCGTAATAGATTTTATTCTGTAAATTCACTCAAAGAACTTTTTAATACAATTCCATCAAAAAACATAATTGATTATTTAAAAGAGATAATCTTGTATTCTAGGATCTAATTGGCTCATTTCTATTGTCATTTACAATGTTTTACATAATATTTTAAGCCTATTATAGCATTCGGCACGATATGGCCAGTTATGTGTTGACGTGCCGTAAAAATCCAAACAAACAAATCCTACTGTTTTCTTTTCAAGTATTTATTTGTTTAAACATGTAGCAGATTACATCCGGGTTTCTGTGGATGGCCCGTTTTTGGGTGCGTCCCTTCATTGTTGGTCTTTTTTTATATGTAATGATATAATGTTTATAATAATTAATTTTATGCGATACGAGGCAATTGTCATGAATTGTTAAATTGTTGATAAAATAATAGATGTTATACATTATGAAACATTAGACAGCGTACAACTTTGCCGATAACCGTATTCCACGAAAACTAATAAACGACTTTGAAATGTTTTAAGATATAAAATATGTTTTCTTCATTTTCATGTTATTTAAGAAGCAATATATCCCCAACAGTGATGTTATCGCTAAATAAAATCACTGCAGTTCGGATGTGAGTCTACGCCCTCCAAATATATTGCTGACATCCGAAAAAAAACGATCACTGCTTGGGATAAATAATTTCGATACGAAAACGACATCAACACATAAATGCTGCTTTGCCCGATATCAAGCTAAATTGTGCTGCCTAATTTGTTTCCGTACTTCCGTTGCATTTTAATGGTTACGGCACATGTCTAAAGATTGATCTTCAACAGTGATTTGATTGCATTTTACACACACCTTTCACACATGTTTCTAAATTCAAAATTTTACTATTTCACGTGTAAATGTTGAATTCTGCTTAAGCCGGTGCTAGGTGGCGTGGACGGTAACTTGCACTTTCCAGTACCGTCCACGAACAGGCTCAATCAAACCGAGCCTGCAACATTTTCAATTTTGCCGTGTAGGGCTTTCTTTAAGGATTCTATATTTATCTATTTTGTATATGGAAAAATGCAGATCGTGTTATCTATTGAATGAAATACTTTAAATGATAAGCTATTGTATTGCATTGCACTAAAGCATTAGTCCATGCTCTGACATACTGATTGTATTTAATAGGAGTATTGTATAATTATTGTATGAATAGTTTCCTTACGGGTTAGTCCAGTAGAAGTTTATTGTAATAATCAGATTGCTTAGCTCTAACATGAACTATACTCCATTCCACGTTTTAACAGACATTTGGAGCATATAAAAAAAAATCTAATAAAAAATTATGATAAATTTATCTAAAATCTATGAAAATATTTGTGATAGGTACTAAAAATTATGTGTATTCAACATTTTATTACAGACAAGATATTGTTATTTATTTTGATTAATCATTTATTTTTGTTTTCATCATTTGGTGGTGGGTATGCTAGAATAGTTATATAAATGAACATGCCTTACCGTTGCTCCTGTACTGTACCTCAGTTCTGACATGTATCCTTGCGGAAGTGACGGCATCTAGTACGTGTAAAGTGCTCAAGTCTGCACAAGAACGATACGGTGGCCAACTGTGCTCTTGTTAATTCAATATGGCTGACTGCCGTGATCCGAAGTAAAAACTATCAAAACAACGCCACAGTTGTTAATGTGATCACTGCTTTTCTATTGCGTAATAGTTTTCATAACTTTACCCTCTTGCGATCAAGCGAGCTTACACAACTGTATAATGCACAAAAGATTTGTCCATCACCTGATTTTAAAATACCAATTACTTTTTAATGAAATATTAATTTCATTAATTCGTTATTAGAAACAAGATGTTTACATTATTCCAACTTTGATTATAAGAACACTTCTTGTTCTTATTCAGGTAACATTAATACCACATAACATGTAATATTATATAAATAACACATGGGTTTGTGGGTTACAGTAAAAAATATCATTCCGATGAAAATACTGTTACCCGAGGCGTAGCCGAGGGTAACAGTATTTTACGAGGGATGATATTTTTACTAATACTCACCAACCCGTGTGTTGTTTTTTTTATTACCCCGAACAAATTCTGTGATCAAATGAAATTGTCAACTAAATCTAACTGCAAAAAAAAAAAAATAAACCCAAGAGTAACAATAACTAAACTGTCTTTACCTTTAAAGTTTTAAGTGTACTGTACAGTAGGCCTACTTGATTTTTTTTTCTTTTATTCTTTAAGCAAGTGATTATATCTACCAGTCATAAACATACAATAAGCTGTGTTTTATTTAGAAAACAAAAGACAAACCCATTTATACCGTTATGATCAGTGAAATCTGATCCTTCTGTATCCAGAATATTCTTCGCATGTGTTTTCAAAATAACGATGATATCCTATATCTGTCCAGCATATCTGTAATGTTTCACTGATTAGATTTGTTAAAAAATCCTTTAATCGTCTTAATGTTCTAGTTTGATACATAATTCACATTGCAATTATTCCCGGTGTAAACGAATGTTTACTTTTGTACTATTCAACAAAAAATATATTTTATACGCGAAAAGCACTCCAGGGTGCAAACAACTAAATTTTATGGATGGTCATAGTAACTCTAGTGATGCCCTATGGTGGTAAACTTCGAAAATAATAATGAATCGAGAAAAAAATGGCGGCCATTTTATTTTATTTTATTTTATTTAGAAACTAGACCAAGTGACCAGATTTTATACTGTTAAAACGTAGTGTTACCCGTTAACAGTATAAATTTCTTGGTCACGTGGTACACTTGCGTTAACAGTAAGAATAACTCCCAGAGGCCTATGGGAAATTAACATTACGAAAAAAGTGAGGGGTAATAAAACGTAATTTGTGTGAATGCTGACCAGATTAACCGAAGATAACGAGCTACAGAACCGCGCTTTGTGGTTACAGGATTGAATTTTTAAAGAACATAATTGGTTGTCATCCATGTGGAAGAAGAAATAATAAGAATTAATAAACATCTAAATAAGATTATCGTTACAAGGACATGATAATTGTTGTAACTTGCAATTGTAGCTGACATCCTTTTGTAACTAACATGGTACCTATTATACACAATCGGTAAATGCGTCCAATTAAAGGGACGATACAGAATTGGATGTGTCAGTCACAATTTGTATCTTCTTACTTCATTATATTCGATTAGTATATTTTGGACATTATTATGCTAACATGAATGATATTTCTCCCTTAAAATCATCAGTCTCGGAACAGTCTTCGTTTTCTATATAATCAAGGTCATAAGAATTTCGGTTGGTTTACTATAAAGAGGTTAAAAGATGTGTAAATATTATAGTATATTGTATTTGATCTACGTTCATGTATTTTTGTTGTTCAATTTTTCTCAGCTAAGACCATATCAAGATATGTTATTTTCATTGTTGATGCTTGTTGATCTTGACTTTTATATTTCAGCTTATGTCTTTTCTATCTTAAGTTAATTTGAATATTACAAAGGTCAAAATGTGCTTTTGCCCAATTTGTCCAAACACAAGGCTTATGAAAAAAAAAAGAAGTTATGTGTCCATATAAAACATCATAATTATAGAAGGGCTCTGTTGTTAAACGAAAAAAATCTCAGACGTGATATAAAATAATTCTGATATAAACATTTGAATTCCAAATAAAAAATAGCTTTACACGTCAGTGAATAACGTTTATAATTGCCAAAAACTTAAAAGACTTAAAATCAGTATGAAACAATAAAGCTTTTTTATGCTACATGTCATACTGAAAATGTAGTTATTGCACAAATATGACAGTTTGTAAGGAATCTTTGCATATTTGATGCAATTAAATAAATAAACAGAACATTAGAATTATTTGTTGACAACTTTAATATCTGTTTCTAATAATTATATTTACTTGTATCTTTATTTAAACCACAAAATGCCACGAAAATCGATTATTTTAATTATTCATAAATGTTAAACAGGTGTTTAACAATGTTTAGAATATGTCAGATATTGCAACTTAAGGGAAATAGCGCTGAATGCAGTCATGTGTCATAGAGGTAGCAACATGTAAAATAAGTAGTATTTTTACTTTCATACAAAATACTTATCCATTACTATACCTATAATATGTTCTGTCAACTGTTACAAGGTGCCAAAAAATAAAAAAAAAACAACAACACAGTTTTTGAGTAATACATATGATCATAGCATTTCTGAGACATAATACGCCTTTAAATAAAACTTGTGCCGAAATGATTAAGTACTTGATTCGAAAATGGAAAAAAATAGCTATTTCCCATTTTACAATATTTGCTAATTTGCAATTTTATCACGGTCACACATAACCTAAAGGAATAAAAGCAATAATGCCGCCCAGTCAGCTGTAAGATGTAATCAGAGCTTTGTAATAAATGTCATAATTGACAGCTCTATAGAACTTCTCTTGCTATAATCCACGAGGAAACGTTACATTACCATCTAATATGTTCCGATTCAAACTGTGAAGTAACTTCATGAATGTCAACTATAGAAATATTTTAAATCTGTTTTAATACATATTACACAGTTATTCGAACAAAAATGCTACATGTAAACAAACTCTAAAAATAGTTGACAACTTAAAGTTAAGTATTAAAAGAAATATATTCCAAACTACATGCAGCTAAATAGTGACATATGGTGAAATACCGCACGGTGTTTATTCAGTTTAACGAAAATATCTAAAATGAAAAACCTGAAATGCCTGAAACCTGATATATTTAATTATCTTTTAATTTATATGTTCATTACGCCGATATTTTCATTTTATATAAATTAATATATTATGTAAATACGAATAAAAATCGTTTTGAATAAATTAAGTTTGAAGGAATTAAAAAGATCAAGAAATACGGGTGTAATGTCTAATATGAGAAATTATCAACATTATGCCTAATCAGCATATTACGTAAAATATACCTGCCATAAAATTTAGCGAGTATAATAAGTAATTTTCTGTAGTGTAAAGGTTGTCCGATTGTTTATATATCGCAAAACACGCTGTACATTGCAAATAACAGAACGAATATTCTTGGATGCTCATTTATAATAATGAAAAATTCTGAAAATGGATTAAGAAAATTAAATTAAAGATTGTAAATGAGTATCTTTAGTACTACTGAATGTTTTTTTTTTTTTCAATGAAATGTGTACCATATGCGCTACTCGATGTGAAAACAAGCAATATGGATGTAAAATACACTAATGCAATCAATTCGGTATTTAATTTCTTAAGAGGATGAAATAATAATTAAAAACACAAAAGATCCATTGCATCATCATGAATTCGTTTTTCCCCAATGCAACCAAGATTTTTACAACAAGGTGCTTTTATTTCTTGTGATTACTTTCAATTATCCTCATATATTGTATATAGACAAACATAAGAATTGGATTTTTACCATCAAGGATTGTTTTTCAGGTCCGGGTCCACAAATGTGGAACCCAATTTATTGGAAAACAAGATATCTTGTAAAGGAATACATTTTATAACTGTTGAATTAAAATAAAATTATAGAAGAGTCCTTAAGAAAGCCTAGAAGAGCGAAATTAAAAATTCTGCATGTTGAATTTTACTGAGCATGAGTCACATTACCTAACATAAGAAATACAAGCTATTCTGATCGTCTTATACTACATTTGTTGACATTTTATTTTTAGATTACAGTATATTACAGTATAAGGCTACCTACCTACCTATCTTCTGATCCATCTATCTATTTACTCATCAATTCGTCCATCATTCTATGTAATCGGTCAGATTGTTGCATTATTGCTGTGCTCTAGGTATTTTTAATTCCATCAAATTAAAAAATTTCATTGAATGTTTCTTTTAATTATTCCTCATCAATTCTGTTTATTCTCTCTAAGGATATGCTTCCTGTTTTATTTTAATTTTGTTAATACCACGTTGGACTTTCTTTCTCTATTTTTAAAACGTTTGTTCTTTTCTAAAATTCATTTTTCTTTTATTTCCGCCAATTGTTTTCCTGATTGATGAACTCACATCATTCTTTTTACTCGGATACCTTGTTACGGAATGGTATAAGGTGTCACATTGAGGATTCTATGATTTCTTCTGCCGTACGAACACATCAGCTGAAGAGGGAGAGGGGCTAAACGGTTACTTGCTAATGAACGGTCACAAGGTGGTACAACCCTACTGAGCACGATAACGAACTTAAGAAATGAATATAATTTAATACTATTTTAAATTAAAAATTAAAGAAATCAATTTTTTTGTTTGTTCGGATTTTTACGGCACGTCAACACATAACTGGCCATATCGTGCCGAATGCTATAATAGGCTTAAAACGTTATGTAAAACTTTGTAAATGAAAATAAAAATGAGACAATTAGATCCTAGAATACAAGTTTATCTCTTTCAAATAATCAATGATGTTTTTTGATGGAATTGTATCAAAGAGTTCTTTGAGTGAATTTACAGAATAAAATCTATTACGGGTCTGTGAAAAATCATGACATTCAAGAAGAAAATGATTGACAGTAAAATTTTAATAACAACCGGCATCGAAGAAGAACCGTTTGATCACGGCGGTTTGACAGAGATAGAGATGGTGACACGTCAAGAGATGGGTTGATATCGTGAAGTTTATTAAAAACGGCTTTGTCCCAATTTGTTTTCCATTCAGATGATACGAGTTTATTTATAGCCGGTCTAAAATCACAAGCAGGTAACAATAAGTCAGTTTTTTGAAAATTTAATAATTGATCAGCTAAAGCATCTACTTTTTCATTTCCTCGTATACCTACATGACTTGAAATCCAATATAATTTAACAGATTTTGTTTTAAGTATATCATGAAATCGTAAAAGAAGTTTCTTTATCATGATATTGTCATATGTTTTTATTATTTTTAATGGATATTAAAACAGAAAGCGAATCAGAAAATATCACAAATCTATCATAAATACTGGATTAAGTAATTGAAATAAAAATCTTTTCTAAGCAATGATCTTAAAGAGATACAAAAAATACGTTAAAGTAGAAATTATAAAAAGAAAACAGTTGGACATAATATGGTTTTGACCCAGGACCATCTGTCAGGAAGTATATTATTATGTATTATATAATCTATAAATATCTTTGAAATGCCTTTTCCTAATTGTCTAACAAGAAACATTTTGTAAAAAATAAAAGGTCAATATCAGAGTATATTCACTGTTTTTTTTCCTAAAAATAAATAGATTTCCAGGGTATATTGTATAATATAAACACTCTTCGAAGCGAAAGTGGGGTAATGTATTAGGAAAATTGCATCTTCCTATTCCAAACCGAACTTGTTTTGCGTTCAACAAGGTTTAAATTGTATCTATTCTAAACAAATAGCAATGATATTAAATGTCAAACGTGATGTATATAAAAAGAAACAAAGTGCCCTGATAAAAACAATTTTCATGTCAGTTTCGTGCTGAAACACATATTCCACCAAACTTGAAATCTATAATGTACTGTAATTTATTTTGCGAAAATACCTAATGTGGTAAACTATTTTAATGCTTTCTTCTTGATATTTCAATACAGTTTTGTCATGCACTTATTCAATTAATACATCTTAAATGACTCTTGTATGTAAATATGAGTGTTCGTGTTTGGAAATAATTCGGTCTTGATACCATTTGAGCGTTAGCAGAAATATATCTAAAGTAAGTTTATATCATTTAAACGAATAAAGAACACTTACAAACACGCATGTATCACAAAGTTCTGTTTTTAATTTTAAATTATCTTAATTCTATTATCATTAGGTATTTATTTAATAGTAAAAAGTAGGTTTCTTTTCTTAAAATGCATTTTGGTAATCCAAAATTTAAATAATACAGAACTTACACGTTTCATGCATTAATGCCTTTCAACTAAATTGAATAAGGAAAAAGAAAAAATTGCGAGCAGATAGTTATTGTTACAGGGTCTAAATATTACCTTGCTTGTATCAGAGGACAATTCTGTGCACAAATTCGTTAGGTTATCTACATTATAGAATGTTTAACTTTGTATTCAAAGTTTGAAAACAAATGGTAAGACTATGCTTTTTTCATAATATTATGGTTGATTTTCTAAAGAGATCTAGTATTGAATGCTCCCATTATTTAGCACATATTATTGGATAGTGTGCGTAAACAGAATAAAATGTTCCGGTATAACATGTGCAATATATTATTTCAGTTGTGTTTTATCCGTTTAACAATGATTTTATGCTTACGTCATTCTGTCCACCATATTTCTTCGTACAGGCATTTCAGATTTATCATTTTTCATAAATAATACGTTGTGGTGTAAACTGCAGGCAGCAAACTGTAACTATACATTTTAATAATATTCGCAAATGACAAAACGAAACGTTTAATATTTCATTCAATTCAAATAATTTAATACAAAAGCCATTACATATACTATGTATCTGTCACGATCAAATATATTGAGATCCAATTCAAAAACTATTTATGTAAGTACATTAGCTTGAATCAGAATTCAAGAGTCACTAAAGTGTCAGCACTTGATTATTTTATTAACATGAAGTTCCCCTCCCTTTTTTTTTACTTTTTATCACGGGAACTAATTTAAACTTTGCTGGAAATTTTTTACCAGGGTCAAAAATTTTTTTTCAACTACTAAAAAACAGGGGAAATTTAATAAAAAAAAGTTTGGGAAAATTTTAAATATTTTTCTGTATTATATGGCTTCATTTCCAACAGGGGCGAGTCGTTAAACGCGGACACTGTTTATAGTCACCGGAAGATAGGTTAAAGAATAACCTGAAAAAATGATTGTTTATTGAGTGAATTTAATTGAAAATATATCACGCTTGTTCCAGGTTTAACATAATCTTTATATAATAAATCATCAATAACTTCCTTAAGTCTGTCATGATTTTGCTTTTGACAAAAAACAAGTATATATGTCAAATTCGTGATAAAGTGGTTTACAATACTTTTGAGTCATTATCATATATAATGTACTGCATACAGTCTTGGGGCATTATACCAGCTAAATTAGATAAATAAAGTAACTATTCGATGTTTTAATGATTTTATTTTCCTTTTAACAAATCATGTTTGCAAACATATTACTTTAATTTCTGAAGTGATACCAAAAATAAATTGTTATAATTTTTCTAAAAAAAAGTTAACACATAACACATTGTTCTGTTTTACGAACCCTAGAATCACTTAAAAGTCATTTAAAAAAGAAAGATAATTATACAAAATGATTAAATAATGTAACGTTGAATGATATAGAAGTGTGAGCAATGCCAGCTTTATTATATACATTTTTTTTGCATTAACACGACCACATCTAATGAATATTTTTATTAAAATTTCAAGGTTACGTACCCATTTAAACATACATGAATATGCCATTTGTTACGTCTCGCCAACTTCTAGCGATCAACTCGGAAACAAAAACCGGAAAAAATTCCCCCCAGTAAATTTATTTTAATTTAATTTTACCAAAAACATTTTATTAATGAGAAAGGGTTTTGTATAACCCAAATGCGGGCCCTTTTAAAAAATTAAAAAAGTGAAAAAAAACCTGAAAAATTTTTTTTTAAAAAAATCAATTGGGAAAATATCTTAAACAAGTATCCCTTTTTACCCTGAAAATATTCTTTTGAAAAAAACAAAAAAAGGGGAAAAAATGAATGCCCTTTTTTGTACTCTGTAAATCTTTATTTTTAAACTCAATCTTATTTGGGACTTTTATTTTGAAAAAAATAAAAAATTTAAAGGGTAAATTAAAAGAATTTTATAAACTATTCTTTTCCAAATTTTTTAAAATGACTTAAAATTCCCTAATTTTTTTTTTTTTTTAAATTATCAATTTTGAGCTGAATACTGAATTTATGGAATTTATGTTATGGCGAATGACCAACAGTTGATATTGGAAATTATTTACGAGAAAATACAAAATCTGTCCCACCCTTTTTATAATTTTAACGTTACAGATAAATGGATAAATATTCACAAAAATATTCAAAGACCAAGCGAGTTATTTATCTTTTATGCATGTAAATTATAAAATTGAAAGGCATTATAATAGCAAAATGTAAACTTATATTGACGTTTACCTGTTCACCCACCATATACCCTTGAATGGACATAATGTCACTTTAAACTTTAGCTGGTCATATACCCGCTTAAATGATGTTAGCGTGTACGAACCTATTTAATAAGTCTTTAAATAATAATCTTTATATTGGCATCATAAATAAATATGATGTCTAGTTTATCGGAAATATCCAAGAGCTTTGCATATAGACATTTATAATGAATGTCAAACTGACATTTAATAATCAACAAACACGCTTTATAACAAACGCAATTTGCTGTAAAGATTTCAATCACCACTTTAGAACATTTACCGTAATACTGAGCATAATTATATCATTCAGTAATCATAAACTGTAACTTATTTTCCAAATATTCTTTAAGAACAATACGTTTAGAGGACTATTTGATAAATATGCCTTAAAGGAATATGTTAAATATCAAAATGAAAACTGATGAACATAATTCATTTAAAATTTACATTGCATCGTTTAAGAAATGAATAGAACAACATTTAAGCGGGAAGAGAATTCGTTTTCGAATAGTCTGCCGTGTTCATTTAATTTCAATGAAAGATAAGGGTCTGTAAAACGTTCAAGGCTCTGTGTCGGAAAGGGCAAAATATTGACAAATGGGCCTATTTCGTTGACGATAGACGTAAGTATATTTGCATGTAATTGTGTAATTAATATCAAAAACAATTTTACATATAAGACAAATGATAAATGCGTTTTCTTCACACAAAAAACCGTCTCATTATTGCTGTAAGTTTTGACTTATTAATAAGATGTATAGGTTCTGTATAAGTCAAAGTTAATTGAACGAGAATAAACAACTTTTATAAAGAAATAAAGAAAACATGTAACCTATTTCTTTGAATAAATAAAACAAAAAAAAGGGATGCGATCACATCCATCTAAATTCAAAAACCCGTTATAATCACAATTTTAACAATAACTCCATTTACACTCCACATTAAAGAAATTTATTGTTGTACATTTGACGCTGTTATTGAGCGTCAAGTAAACCTATTTTAACTGCCAGCCATACAAACTTTGCTCTCACATCCTCTTGCATAAGATTAAAGCACATCGCCAATATAGACAGCCCAAACATTAGGTAACAACAACATATGATTAGACGTTCTTTATTGTCCGCGGAGTCTGCACCGCTGATTGATCCAGGAACGTAATCTCCGAAACCAATTGTACTCAATGTTATAAAGCAAAAATAAGAACCTTCTAAATAGTTCCAATCTTCCCACATTGAAAACATTAAAGCTCCTCCCAGGACATATAAAGCTATAATCATTAAACTAACAAATACTGGAACTCGAATTTGTTCGGTTTTGATCGTTTCTTTGGTCTTTGGTTCGTCAAAATCTTCAACAACAATATTTATTTCACTTCTTGAAGGACTTGTACTGCGGCTTCTAGACTTACTTCGTTTACCAGAACCTTTCTGTTTTCCAGAATTAGCAGGAAGAACTTGTAAAGTGTTAACGCCTCCTGAATCCTCACGTTTCCCTTGTAGAGGATCACTCTCTTGAAGTATTTTGTTTTTCGAGTTTGATAAAGACATACTTTTACTTTTAGAAAAACTTTCCTGTGGCGGACAACACATCCAGGTTAATAAACGACACAAATGCTTATATAGTAGACGAAAACAATTTCCGAGGAACGAGCCCATGTTTGCCAGACACAGTAATGTAAGAGGTATTCCGAAAAGAGCGTAAAATATCGTCACAAGTTGGCCGTTGAACGTCTTTGGAGCTATATGACCATAACCTGGAAAGACGAGAATTGTTATGTCAAGTATTTCATACAAATAATTATTGGTTGTACTTCTTGCGTTTTATTGAACAAAAACTTCAACAAAAGTGCATAAACCTGCGGCTCCCGCGTGTTTTAATTAATAATGATCTTTCATAAATAGCGATCAGTGAGTGTTCATATTAAAGTGCGCTGCTTATAAATTACAATGGCGCTTAGACATGAATTATTTTATATCACACTATGGTTTCGGACGTGTGTATTACACACATAACAAATTTTGTTTTGCTGTCGAACATGTGTAGTACGGAATGCCGTTAGGGCCATCGCCTATGAATGTGCTGATCTAAAACGCGATAGTCGATAGTACGATGGTGAAAACGCGAAATCACGAAACTACGATGGTGAAAACGCGAAAGCACGATGATGAAAACGCGATAGTACGATGATGAAAACGCGACAGTACGATACTACGATGATGAAAACGCGATAAACTATCGTGTTTTCACCATCGTACTGTCGCGTTTTCACCATCGTAGTTTCGTGATTTCGCGTTTTCATCATCGTACTGTCGAGTATCGCGTTACAGATCAAACCATTCATAGGCGATGGCCCTAACGGCATTCCGGAATGCCGTTAGGGCCATCGCCTATGAATGTGTTAATCTGAAACGCGATAGTCGATAGTACGATGGTGAAAACACGAAATCACGAAACTACGATGGTGAAAACGCGATAGTACGATGATGAAAACGCGATAGTACGATGATGAAAACGCGATAGTACGATGATGAAAACACGACAGTACGATGGTGAAAACGCGATAGTACGATGATGAAAAACACGACAGTACGATGATGAAAACGCGATAGTACGATGGTGAAAACGCGATAGTACGATGATGAAAACACGACAGTACGATGATGAAAACGCGAAATCACGAAACTACGATGGTGAAAACGCGAAATCACGAAACTACGATGGTGAAAACGCGACAGTACGATGGTGAAAACACGAAAGTTTATCGCATTTTCATCATCGTAGTATTGTACTGTCGCGTTTTCATCATCGTACTATCGCGTTTTCATCATCGTAATTTCGCGTTTTCACCATCGTAGTTTCGTGATTTCGCGTTTTCACCATCGTACTATCGACTATCGCGTTTCAGATCAACACATTCATAGGCGATGGCCCTAACGGCATTCCGTAGTGTAGACCCGTTTCACTTAAAAAAACAATGTTGAAATAGAGTTTCATTGGTCATAAAGAACATTTTGTGCTTTATACGTGAAATTTTAGCGATTTGTATGTTGTATGGAAAAACAAAACAAAAAACCTTTTCATGTTTAAATTTGATATTATGAGAAATTGTTCTAAAATTCAAATATAATCAGTATCTAACATTTACATCCATTATTAAAACATTATACATCATATTTTGGCAACCCTCGTAGTTTGTCTTGTATTCATTACAAAAGTCATTGTGTTCGCTTATGAGTCTTAACGAGTGACATTGTGTCATTTTTTCTTTGTCTAGGTCAGTTGAATAAGGAATTTTTTTAAAGTGGCATTTCGTCAATGTAATGATAATTTTGATAAAAACTGTCATACATATATTAAAACAAACTGTCCAACTCTTTTCATCACTTAAATGTCACTGGTAAATTACAAAGAATATTTGAAGACATTTACTTCCTAAGGTCATTTGAATCATTGATAATGTTTGTGAGGTGAATTTGTAAAGTTATTTTTTTACTCCTACATAGACACTCCCACTTTACACTTGGAATGGCATAATGTCACTTTAATCTGAACCTCACCATGTCTTTAAATTAGGAGTGGAACATTTTATAGCCTGTACGTTTATTTTTTATATTTTAATACCCAATGCATGATAAATTTCCCTCTAAACAAGTGGCAAATACAACAAAATGACGATATCATGCAAATTACATTACTTATAAAACAAACCGATTCTTACAATAACTCTGTCGCCGTTTTAAGATTTTAAGTTTTATTTCGAAAATATTATGTGGATTAGGACATTCTTGCTATGTGGTAACGAGGAAGATCAAAATGATTTCTTTAAATATTTTTGAGTTGGCAACAGCAATAAATATAAGAGTCATCTAGTCAGAAGAGATAATGTAAACAAATTAACGCCATATCCGTTTTTATAGTTTACAGTCTAGCCATGTTATATAAGCAATCTTATTTTAAAGAAAATTTAAGTATGGTAATGTGTAAATGCTAATAATTTTTGACATTTTATACACTTCGAAAATATTTTTAAATGATATGTTACACTGTAGAATCAGATACATGAACGAATCCGATGAAATATAATGTTGGAATTTAGACAACTTGTGCATTTGAATATAAAGGAAAAAGTAGAGATTAAGATAATTAAGATGAGAATTACCTATGGTTGTTATCACAGTAACAGCATAGAGCAAAGAACCAGCGTAAGACCACTGCGGAGGTACCACGTCATCATCACCCTCGGCGCCATCCCATCCGTTCTTTTTAGCTTCTAGTACAACCTTTTGATATTTAATTAAAATCAATTCTGCAGCGTGCGTAAAATTTTCTTCAAAGAATATTACATCCTGCTTATCCACAAGATCCCATAATTCAGTTGCTAAGGATTTTCTGTCACTTGTTACTTTGTGTCGTTTTAGAATTTCGTTAGGAGCTTCTAAATTTTGAAATATGAATCCACCAAGTATTGAATATGCTACTACTGCGGAACAAAGTCCTATGTTTGAAAATAGAAATGTTGTGAATTTTTTGCAACATTTTAAGCATTTTTGTGTACACTTTTTCTTCTTGGTCAGACCCTCGCCTTTCTCGGCTCCCGTAAGATCTTGTTGGAATGTTTGTAATTTAGGAATATTATGATCGCCCTCGTTTGAAGTTAACGCTTCATTATACAATGCTAAACGTATACCGTTCCTATCCTCGTGCACTTCCGCCGGCGGATCACGTCTACAACAACAACAACAAAAAGATCTAGTTTTTGACGGACTTCTTGTTAGGACTTTTGATTCGATTTGTTCTGAAGCACCCATTTTCAGGAATTTCTTAAGAATATCAACTAAACATCCGATATTTTAATGCAATGTCGTCTGTAATAATTGCTTAATCACTATCAATGCAATATCCTGTATCCACATCATTTCTTCCTACACAGCACGTTATTAAATTAAAAGACGTTACTCAGCTAGACCCATTTCATTATTCCTCTTGTACTTTCTCTCACCACGTTTCACTTTTTTTCATGTGCATAATAATGATCCTGAAAATAGAATGAAAGATAATGTTGCAATTTTTATTCATATATATATATATATATATTTGATAATACGACTTAAAGATGAATAAACAAAAATTCTTTATTATTTAGATAAAGCTTTTAATTGCAGTGTCGCCTGTTATTATATATATTCTTTAGAAAACATTTAGGATATAAATGAAATATACACAGTTGCAACAAATGAAAGCTTCTAATTTGTACAAATTTTAAACACAATGAATAAAGTTATAAAAACAGTCGGACATAAATAGTTTAAATTATAAGATTTCCTATAATAAATATTGCCGACCAAATTTCTTCAAATATTCTTCAAATATCACAAAATGATCCTAGAGCGTTAACAAAATGGTTGACAAATATGAAATATAATATCAAATCTTCTATAAAAAATAAATATAACCATGAAAGTCAGAAAATCAGTGCGAAAAATCTCAGGTATTAAACGTCGTTATAAACGAAACTA
>NW_026861931.1:0-178203 GCF_026571515.1 Ruditapes philippinarum | reverse complement strand
TTTCTAAATATGTATATAGTAAAACATAAAAAATCTTCTTCTCTGAATTGGCAAAGGCTACAGGTAAGATATTTGGCATGGAACATTGTGTGGTAGACCTTTACCAAAATTGTTCAAATAATGGCCCTCGGGTCAAAATTGGCCCCGCCCTCGGGGGTCATTGATTTTCATTATATACATATAGTGAAAACTTGAAAAATCTTATGGTCTGAAAGTAAATGGCCTAGAGCTTTGATATTTGGTCTATGGTATCATCTATAGATCCAAAACCAAAGTTGTTCAAATTTTGTGCCTAGAATTAAAATCGGCCCCGCCCTGGGGGTCATTGATTTTCCTTATATGTATATAGTAAAAACTTAAAAAAATCTTCTTTTAAAGAACCCAAAGAGCTAGAGCTAAGATATTTAGCATAAAACATCTTCTAATGGGTGTCTACCAAGTTTGTTCAAATAAAAGCCCTGGGGTCAAAATTGGCCCCGCCCCAGGGGGTCATTGATTTTCCCTATATGCATATAGTAAAACTAAAAAAATTTTCTTTGAAAGAACCCAAAGAGCTAGAGCTAAGATATTTAGCATGAAAACATGTTCTAATGGATGTCTACCCATGTTCGTTCAAATAAGAGCCCTGGGGTCAAAATTGGCCCCGCCCCGGGGGTCATTCATTAGCTCGACTTTTTTTTTAGATATATACATATTATATATATACATACATATATATATATACATATTATATATATATATATATATATATATACATATTTATATATATATATATTATATATATATATATATCTTATATATATATATGTATGTATATATATATATGTAAGGAACCAATATTGTGTATGTATATATATATTATATATATATATATATATATATATATATATATATATATATATAATATATATATATATATATAAATATGTATATATATATATATATTCACACATATCTTCACTTACGGGGCCCATATATAAGACCGAGTTGAGTGGCATTATTTCATGCAGTCAGTTTTTATATACGCCACTATGTAGGCATAAAATGAACATTTCCATACAACAGAACTAAGGGGTACTAAGTTATATATATCAACTATATATTTAATTTTACCATAGGTGAAAACATATTGACTAATAACATAAAACCCCATAATAAATATATACATTTGTGGGACATATATCATTTACTACTAAAACCGGCCTACGGGCACTATGTTAGAAGGGTAGCCTACGCCCCCATACATCGTTTTAAACATGCCAGAGTTGCGAGGCCTTATGTATGCCCCACATTAAATATACACCCCACAAGTATGGTCTCAAATAGACCGATGCCCCGTAAATGGAGGAATGTGTTTGTATATATATATATATATATATATATATATATATATATATATATATATATATATATATACACATACACACACACACACACACACACACACACACACATATATATATATATATATATATATATATATATATATATATATATATATATATATATATATATATATATATATATAGACATAAAAAATCTTCTTTTAGAAACCCAATAAGCTAGACCTTAGATGTTTAGCATGAAACATCTTCTAATGGGTGTCAACCAAGTTTGTTCAAATAAAAGCCCTGGGGTTTAAACTGGCCCTGCTCCGGGGGGCCTATATACAGGTGAGCGACTTTGGGCCATCATGGCCCTCTTGTTTATACTTTCCTGTGTCCAGAACCTTCTCGGGGAGCATCACCCGGTTCAACTGGTTCTTGTTTAAATGGTAATTATGTACTTATTTCCTTAAACCATTACATATTCAGTTTCTCTGTGACTTTCATAATGGTTACTTATTCTTACTACCCATAAAAGGTAAGAGGGAGGTGGCATTTGTGTCTTTTTGACATTTTTTGTTCTATATTTAGCTATGTAAATGTGTCATATAAAATTATTAGAGCTGTCATTGATTCGGTGCAAAAGCATATGATATTGATGATATATTGATATGGGATGACATTTATTGGCGATACATTGATATATCAATAATTACTTATAATTACTTGTCTATAATTCACTTTCATATCTGTTCAAATGATTTCAATAAAAAGATTATTTTGTTCATACAATTATGATGTGTCTGTGTTAAAAAAAATGCCAATGGCATGTGTCTCTTTTTTCTCATCACTTCTTTGAAACATGTCCATTAAGTGGAGTGGTGGCCTAGTGGTTAAGGTGTCTGCCTCTCAACCCAGAGGTCATGGGTTCGAGCCCTACTCTAGTCACGACCATGTTTCTTCATACAACACCAGGACTGGTTGGTTCCAGGAAGCGGACTCGAAAGTGATTAATATTAGTTGCAAGAACTTGTTTCGCAATCAAGCTTAAATAAATATGTTTAAACCAACATGTCTATTGCATAAAGACTGCAGACACCTGTTTATGCTCCCCGAAAAAATTTCGGGGGAGCATAATTATAGTCGTCGCCTTGTCCGTCCGTCCGTCCATCCGTCCGTCCGTCTTTCCGTCCGTCCGTCCGTCCGTCCGTCCCCTTTTCTTGTCCGGGACATAACTTTGAAACAACAAGAGGTATCAACATGAAACTTTGTAGGTAGATAGATCTCATTGAGTAGGTGTGCAGTGCACAAGAACCGTAACTCTGCCTTGCCTAATTTTTGAATTATTCCCCTTTGTTTATTTTTACACTTTGAACTTTGTCCGGGACATAACTCTAAAAGTATAAGAGGTATCAACATGAAACTTTGTAGGTAGATAGATCTCATTGAGTAGGTGTGCAGTGCACAAGAACCATAACTCTGCCTTGCCTAATTTTTGAATTATCCCCCTTTGTTTATTTTACACTTTGAACTTTGTCCGGGACATAACTCTAAAAGTATAAGAGGTATCAACATGAAACTTTGTAGGTAGATAGATCTCATTGAGTAGGTGTGCAGTGCACAAGAACCGTAACTCTGCCTTGCCTAATTTTTGAATTACCCCCCTTTGTTTATTTTACACTTTGAAATTTGTCCGGGACATAACTCTCAAAGTATAAGAGGTATCAACATGAAACTTTGTAGGTAGATAGATCTCAGTGAGTAGGTGTGCAGTGCACAAGAACGGTAACTCTGCCTTGTCTTATTTTTGAATTATCCCCCTTTGTTTATTTTACACTTTGATCTTTGTCCGGGACATAACTCTAAAAGTATAAGAGGTATCAACATGAAACTTTGTAGGTAGATAGATCTCATTGAGTAGGTGTGCAGTGCACAAGAACGGTAACTCTGCCTTGTCTACTTTTGGAGTTATTGCCCTTTGTTCATTTTGACACTTTGACTTTGTCTGGGACATTACTCTAAAATTATAAGAGATATCAACATGAAACTTTGTAGATAGATAGGTCTCATTGGGTGGAAGTGCAGTGCACAAGAACCGTAACTCTGCCTTGCCTTATTTTGAAGTAATTGCCCTTTGTTTATTTTTACTTTTTGACTTTGTCCTGGACAATACTTTAAAACTATTAGAGATATCAACATGAAACTTTGTAGGTAGCTAGATATAATTGGATAGAATTGCAATGCTTAAAGAACCTAAACAAAGCCTGGTCTAATTTTGGAGTTATTGCCCTTTGTTCATTTTTACACTTTGACTTTTACCTGGGACATAATTCTGATATCATCAGGAAACTTTATAGATAGATCTCATTGAATAGAAGTGCAGTGCAAAAAAACATAACTCCGCTTTGCCTAATTTTGGAGTTTTTGCCCTTTGTTCATTTTTTTTATACTTTCCTGTGTCCAGAACCTTCTCGGGGAGCATCACCCGGTTCAACCGGTTCTTGTTTTGTACTGGTCGGAGAGATAAATTGGACACAAAGATAACCCTTACTCTTGTTAAATATAATTGTCATAACTTTCCACAAACAAGCACATGGTCACCTAGTAATATAGGAGTCAGACAGAATGTGATGATTTTTTGTAAGTTGGTAAACTTTTTAATGTTGTTTAGGTAACCTAAATTTTTTCAAAACGTTCTCTTACTAAATTTACAATAAGGTTAGAATTATATATACCACAGGCCACTGACCTGGGAAAGGTGTTTGAAAAATTGTTCAAATATCCACAAGAACTAGATAAAACATATAAGATGTAAAAAATTAATAAATTATTGATGCTGATGTTCCAGTCATTTTCCAGATTTAAGTGTCGCCTTTATCTACTGTTGTGGGGTAAAAAGACTGTGTTTTGCATGCCTCATTTAGGAACTTATTGAAGTACCAGTTTCTATTTTGATACATAATTTTGTAGTGTAATATTATGTCTTTATACTGAAATTTGTTTAGTTGGTTCATTACTTAATATATACAGGGAGATGATTAAGCTATTGCAAAAAATGTGTGTTTAAGTGTCAGAGTTATCTCTTCTGCAACCAGTATAGGTTTTTGGGTGAATGTTCATAATTTTTAGGCATTTTTTAATCAGTCAGTCAAAATTAATCGATTTTTTCAAATATGTATTTATATTGATCAACAAAAACCTATCAACAATTTTTCTACTGATGACAGCTCTAAAAAGTACAAATCTTTACATCTACGAGGGGTTATCCAAAAATTCATGGACTGTTTAAATATCTTTTGAACGTCAACATGTATGATAATGAAATTTTATCAGCATACATTGTAAAATATTATCAACACGTTTTGAAAGAAACAGGTAAATGTGTCAATAAATAATGGTTTTATATTGTTTTTAAATAAGCACATACAAGGCACTTGGTGCACTGTAGATAAGTGCAGTCAGTCATCGTATATTTTTTGCTAAAAAATTACTAATTAACATAGGAAACCTGCTAAACATCACATATTTCTTCTATGATGTCATTTAAGAATTCATTAAAATTATGGACGTCATTTCTGTTAATTTTTGTTGAAATCGCCAGAAACGACAGACGACAATATTGTTTACAACGGGAAGGACACGCAGAAGTTAGAAAATAGCGTGATCATAAAATTTTGTTGTAATTTCGGAATGACACCAACAAAAACATTTGGGAAAAAAAACAGCAGGCAAACAGAGAAAATAAAAATCATTAGTGTTTAAGTGGCATTAAAAATTTAGTGAAGGACATTACTTGGTGAAGCAGTAATAGTTATTGACTGCGTAACGTCGAAGCATAAGTAGTACGTTAAATATTATGATGTTGATGTCAATAACATTTTGGAGTGCGCTGCTGTCGCCGACATGTGTTTATGTAAAATTAAATATTGTTGTTATATAAGAAGCTACTAACCTGAATTTTTCGCTGTTTATTTGTTATTTATTTTTCTAAGTAGTGTAGGAATTTCAAATCAATATCTCAAATATATTTTAGGCAACAAAGAAAGTCCATAGACTTTTGGATAACCCCTTGTAATATTATATTTTTTTCATTTTGATTTAAACTTTTTGTTGTAGGCATGTTTGATGCTGTCATTGGAAAGTGTTTACCCACCTGCCCACCAGCTTGCATTAGACATGCTTACAGTAAGACTTTTTGTTCATTGTGATCTACTGTATATGTATTAATCTACTGTAGAAGTGGTTATTTTCCCCACAGGCAGTCAATGCGTGGCTTGGATAGTATACAAATGTACATGTAAATGACCATGCCCACTTATTTTTATAAACAAAATTTTTTTTTCACTCAAAATGTTTTTAAAACATTTTATTTTCAATGAAACAAGAAAAGAAAGTTGTTTTTAAAAATTTTATCCATATATACTATAAATATAGTATTGATATTTATAGTATATATGAATGAAATTTAAAAAAACAACTTCCCTTTGTTGTTTTATTGAAAATTAAATGTTTTTAAACATTTGAAGTGAAAAAAAAAATTGTTTATAAAAATAAGTAGGCGTTGTCATGTACATGTATACTATCCAAGCCATGCACCGACTGCCTGTGATTTTCGGGTGTCGAAAATATAGCGAATTTAAAATTCCAGACATTTTGTGTATTTGAGTAAATATTACCAGATCCTGCCAGGGTAGCATTTAATGACAGGTTGGTTGATATTTACGCTAGAGAAAATTTTAACAATTTTCATCAATTCACGAAATTTCCTAATATTTCTGCATTGCTAACTTAACAACTTATATAGTGTTTGTATTAATACAAATATACAGTTAAGCTGTGTTCACTCAAACTTGGACTAATTGAAAACCTGTCTTTGCTCATACTCACCGTCTGGTTCAGTCTAAATCCTTTATATTGTTCTACTTTGGATTACTCCAGCACCGATTGCTTAAACTCTTATACCTTCCACCACCGACTATAAAGTACTTGCTTCCACCAAATAGGGAAGATGATCATGAAACCAAACTAAGAAGTCTCGTGTCATTGATAGAATGCTCTGACCTTGTTTTCCTATAAACACAAAATTCTGCATTGTTATTGTATTATATATAAGGACATGTAGTTTGTGGCATTACAAAGTCCAGATAATTTTGGAACATCTCTATTATTTGATGATAATCATTTCGTTATATTATATATTAAACTGTTTCTTTTCGAGTATTAAAATGTTTTGCTCAAGTGTTTTTGTATCATATGCCCGGAGAGAATTCCATATAAGCTTTATGCTTTCTACTCAATCCTGGATAAAAGTTATGTATTGTAATTTTGTTTGTTGCCCTGATGCATATTGTCGGGGTTTTGTCATTGTTGCTAAAAATAGTAAATCTGTTGCCAGTCAATAACTAGAGTAAGGAATGAAATATTTCAATTAAACTTAGTGTATAGCAAGCTTATGTAAATATCTTGCTTTTGGGCCTGCTAAGGTCAAGTTTAGGGTCACTTTTACTAAAAATAGAAAATATGTTTCTGGTCAATAACTAGAGATTGGAATAAGATATTTTTATTATACCCCCGCACAACAAAGTTGTAAGGGGGGTATACTGGAATCAGCTTGTCCGTCCGGCCGTCCGGCCGCACTACCGAATAGGGATAAGGGGCCATCTAACTGTAAACAGAACAAAAGAGAACAATAGAGTTCATTCCGTAACAATAGAGTAAGGGGCCATTGGCCCTCTATTAAACAATAGAAAATAACAAAAGAAATGGCCCTTTATTCCATTTCGGCCGTCCGTCCGGCTGTCCGGCCGTCCGTCGGTTTTTTCTTGTCCGCCCAATAACTTAAGATTCCTTTGACCCTTAGTCTTCATATTTGGCATGGAGGTTAGTCATGATTAGTAGATGACCCCTATTGATTTTGAGGTCACCAAGTCAAAGGTCAAGGTCACAGGGGCCTTGACTTCAAAAAGCTTGTCCGCCCAATAACTTAAGATTCCTTTGACCCACAGTCTTCATATTTGGCATGGAGGTTAGTCATGATTAGTAGATGACCCCTATTGACTTTGAGGTCACCAGGTCAAAGGTCAAGGTCACAGGGGCCTTGACTTCCAAAAGCTTGTCCACCCAATAACTTAAGATTCCTTTGACCCACAGTCTTCATATTTGGAATGGAGGTTAGTCATGATTAGTAGATGACCCCTATCGATTTTGAGGTCACCAGGTCAAAGGTCAAGGTCACAGGGACATCAAAAAGTTTGTCTGCCCAATAACTTTAGATTCCTTTGACCCACAGTCTTCATATTTGGCATGGATGTTGATCATGATTAGTAAATGACCCCTTTTGATTTTGAGGTCACTGGATCAAAGGTCAAGGTCAAAGGGACTTTGACTTCAAAAAGTTTGTCCACCCATTAACTTAAGATTCCCACAGTCTTCATATTTGGCATGGATGTTGATCATGACTATAAGGTGACCCCTATTGATTTTGAGGTCACTGGGTCAAAGGTCAAGGTCACAGGGACCTTGACAAAAAAAAGCTTTTCTTCTCAATTGCTAAAGAATGTCCTGTCCGCAATGTATTGATTTTGACATTTTCACATTTGAAGCATGTAGAATACATAACTTAGCAATGCACTGGCTTAGTAACCTCAGATTTGGCAGGGAGGTTGTCCTTGAGCTCTAAATGGCCACTGTTGATTCTGACAAAGTGGTATGCGGGGGTATTCACGTCATGATAGTGGCAGTTCTAGTATTGCTATTGAAATAAATGCTATATGCTATAATTATCATGTTTTGTTCTTTAGGGATTTGGATGTGAAGTGGTGGGGTTTAATGTCCACTCTGTAAAATTTAGTAGTGGGCTTTTGTCCACTCTATAAAATTTTGATTGGTGGGGTTTTAACTGTTGGGGTTTTGTCCGTCTTCCGTCATAAAAAGTTATTAAAAATGAATTACCAATCATTTCATCTTGATAAAAATCTTAGTAAAACTAGTTTAATTTGGTGCAAAGCAAGTTTTTATAAAGACCTCACTTGGAATGGCTTTTGTGCCCCCAAGGGTCAAGGTTACTGTTACTAAAAATAGAAAATTCATTATCTATAATTTACATTGCACATAATTACATTGATTGTTGCTTGTACATGTATTTGTATTTCAACTACAACAGATCTTTCTACAATGGGTTATTAAAAACCTGGTTTCCTGGCATTGCCATGTTTCTTGTTTTGAATTTTGTTTGTTTGGATAAGAATAAAATTCTAAATGGTTTATATTTTACTATCAAGTGATTTTATTCCTATATTTTATTTTATATTTACAGAGACTGGCTACTGCCAATGAAGAGATTATAGAAGTTTTGTTATCTAAACACCAACTTCTCCCAGCTGTGAGGTATGCTATTTGAATATTTGTTCCATTATCATCAACCACATCATATGTGACAAGGTTCATAATTCTAGAAGCAATATAGAATTATCTCCCCTTGAACTTAGACTTTTTTGTATAGAGACTCCACTGAGGTTTTTTGACATGGCATGGGACTGAAAATAGGTTTTTGACAAAAATGTTTCATTTGACATGGCATGGGACTGAAAATAGGTTTTTGACAAAAATATTTCATTTGATATAGATCTAGACCAACTAATGTGCAAATTTCAGATCATTCGCTCACTTTGTTTTTCAGAATAGTTATTCTAAATGTGGGAAATGACCCAAAATTGGAAAGCGTTGCAATGCTTTTTGCTCAAATATGTCTAAATATAGCACAAAATACAACTTTCAACTGTTTAAGTATCTTCATTCTTTGGCATGTCTTTTTGTTTTAAATGGTCATGCTGATATTTGTAAGAAATTCAAATTTTATAATTTTAGGCTTTAGACCTCGATGGATTTCTTTAAAAAGACAATATTTTTAACTTCTTGATTTCATAAGGGGTAAACTTCAAACTTAAAATCAATGTTTCATATCAACTTCCACATCATAATATGACAAGGTTTACAGTTGTAGTGTCAGCATTTCCAGAATCATCCCCACCTTAAACTAGTAGAATTCCTACAAGTGGTGATATTATGGCTCTTTTTACTCTGGGGTCATCATTGACCCTGACCCTGTCCCTGGTGAGATGTGTTTTCCCTTTATGTTCATAGTAAACAGTCAGAAAATCTTTTGTTAAACACTATGTACATGTACAGTCCTTAGATTTGATATTGAGGTTTGTCATGACTTGTAGATTACACCTATTGATTTTGAGGTCATTAGGTCAAAGGTCAAGATCACAGTTGCCTTGACCATTATAACCGTGGTCAACTCATAAGTATAGAGAATGTTACACCATTCTGTTGACTGTTGAACACTTTGGCGCCAATGGCTCCCTTGTAATGTTAAATAATAGATTTAGAACATGTGGAATGCTTAACATCTGACAAAATTGCCTCAATTTAAAATAATTTATGAGAAAGAACAAAACTGTTATTTTGACTTCCATATAAAATACATAACTTTACTTATTGTCAAAATGCGAAAGAAGTGAAAGATAGTTTAGAAATGTGGTTGATGAGTGTTTTTTTGGAAACTTTAATTGGATACCAAAAGTAAAAAAGATTTTGAAAAATTAAAAAGGCTAGCATTTTTAGGTAACTATATGGCCTTTAAGTTTATATGAAATGTTTAACCTTCAAGCAAATACTGCGAAGAAATCTTTGAAAATAGATGTTCATCCTGATACATGATCTTTGTCATGGGCTGATGCTTTTCAGTATTATACACCACAAAGTTGTTGTTTTGGTAAGTGATTGTGAAATGAGAGTTTGTTGCATTTAAATTGTTTATCCTTTCTTTGGTGTGTTTTAAAATTGATAAGGATATACTTATTACAAATAATTTGGAGTACTCTGCCATTTCTGTTGTACAAGTGGATAAAGTGTCTCTTCACTTCAGAGATGCACATGAGTTTTTGGGCAGAAAGATCAACTCATTCAAAAGTATTCCTTTCAGGTTTTCTTTTGTTTTTATTTTTCACGAAGGGTGAGCATTAAGTTGCTGCTTTGTCTGTCTGTCCATCTGCTTTTCTTGTCCAGGACATTACTCAAAAACTATAAGAGATATCAACATGAAACTTTGTAGGTAGATAGATCTCATTAGGTAGATGTGCAATGCACAAAAACAGTAACTCTGCCTTGCCTAATTTTGAAAGTTATTTTTGTTGATTTTTGACACTTTGAACTTTGTCTGGGACATCACTCTAAAACTATGAGATATCAACATTAAACTTTGTAAGTAGATAGATCTCATTGAGTATGACCTTGACATTACTGATATCAACATGAACCTTTTTAGGTAGATAGATCTCATTGGGTAGAAGTGCAGTGCAAAAGATCCATAACTCTGCTTTGCCTAAGTTGGAGTAAATGCCCTTTGTTCATTTTTACACTTTAAACTTTGTGTGGGACATAACTCTATAATCCTAAGAGGTATCAACAATAACTTTGTAGGTAGATAGACCTCATTGAGTAGAAGTGCAGTGTAAAGAACAGTAACTCTGTTTGAATTTTGTCCGGGGCATAACTCTGAAACTACAGAAAACATACTTTTCTGTGTCCAAAACCTATTCGGGGAGCATCACCCAGTTCAACCGGCTCTTGTTTTTTTTTGTCTGCAGGTTTATAAGAAAGGCAGGTATCACTGACACAGTTTCATCTAGAAAATTTCTAGAAGCTGCCATGAACACAGAGGACAATCAGCTATTTTACACAGTCTTCAAATTCTTTCAACAAAGAAACATTCGAATGAGAAGCAGTCCAGTATTTCAACCAGGTAATTGATACATCTCTCAAGTACATGCTAAGATTTGTAGAGAATTCATACATCTCTTTAGTTTATGTACATCTTTCAAGTTTAAAGAATTTATACTTCTTTCAAGTTTGATAATTTATACATCTCTCATGTACATACTGAAAGGTTTAAGATATTAAACACCTCTCATATTTAAGAATTTATACATCCTTCAAGTACATACCGAAACGCTAAGAACTTAACACCTCTCAAGTTAAAGAATTTATACATCCTTCAAGTACATACCGAAACGCTAAGAACTTAACACCTCTCAAGTTAAAGAATTTATACATCCTTCAAGTACATACCGAAACGCTAAGAACTTAACACCTCTCAAGTTAAAGAATTTATACATCCTTCAAGTACAAACCGAAATGCTAAGAACTTAACACCTCTCAAGTTAAAGAATTTATACATCCTTCAAGTACATACCGAAACACTAAGAACTTAACACCTCTCAAGTTAAAGAATTTATACATCCTTCAAGTACATACCGAAACACTAAGAACTTAACACCTCTCAAGTTAAAGAATTTATACATCTCTCAATTTAAAGAATTATTATATCTATCATGTACATTCTGTAACGTTTAAGAACTTAACACCTTTTCAGTTTAAGAATTTATACATCTTTTTAACTTCATACCCTTCTCAAGAATTTATACATCCTTCAAGTACATACCAAAGTGTTTAGAACTTGAACATCTCTCAAGCTTAAGAATTTAAAAATCTCTCATGTACAACTGGGGAGGTTTAAGATTTATTCATTTTTTATGAAGAATGAAGACATCTCGAAAGTTAAACCTAAGAGGTTGAAGAATTTAGACATTTGTTCAAGTACAAACTTGAGAGGCATAAGTACAATATCAAAATACTGAAATTGAGATATATTTACTAATATTATAAATCCTAGTCCAATATACAGGCTGGTCAGGCTCTAATACTCAGAGCCATCGCTTATCACTTTTGGTTTCAGCAGAATGGTTAAAATTGACAGCCTGTCATTTCAAATGTTCTGTATATCATTGTCTTAATTCAGGAATGGTTTTCATGTACAAGTTTAATTTTCTTTTTTTTCTAATTTACTACAGGAGAGCACTGTGAACTTTATGTTAAACATTTTGAGAAGTTGTTTGGTGCAGATGCATTAATGCCATTCTCTAGTTCAACATAGGCCATGACTGGAAAATGTTTTCATAGGTGAGTAAAAGAAAGAAAGACATGTGATAACAGGAAAATAGGACAATATTATATGACATAAAGAGGATAAAAACATTATATCAACATAACTGAATAAGATGGTAGCAAAAAGGACAAAGCAAATTATATAGAAAAATAGGACAAAATAAGATGATAGAATAAGACAATGTAACATTACAGGAAAATAGGACATTGAAAAATTTTCAGCAAAGGACAAAGCAATATTACTGAAAAATAGGATAATATTGAATTATAGAATAGGACAATGTAATATTTCAGGAAAATAGGACATTTTAAGATGAAAACAAAGAGGAAAAAGCAATATTATTGGGAAAATAGGACAATATTGAATGACAGAAAAGGACAATATAATATTACAGGAAAATAGGACATTTTAAGATGAAAACAAAGAAGAAAAAGCAATATTTTTGGGAAAATAGAAGATTCAAGATTGCTGCAAAAATAGAACTTTACAAAGTGGATGAAAAATAGAATAGAACTATTCATTATGTTTTTAATATGACTTCAGCAGTTGTTGCTATAGTTTGTATATAAGGATTGAAGACTTGTAAGAATGGCAAAATATAGGACCATGCATCATATAAGTAATAATATTTATGATGTTTTATTTTTTACAGGGGAAGGTGCAATACAGTTATTCTATTATTATTATGTCTCCCCCACCTCGGGGGGAGACATATTGTTTTTGCCCGGTCCGTCCGTCAGTCCGTCCGTCCGTCAGTCCGTCCGTCCATTCTTCGTTTCCGGACGATAACTAGAGTTCCTTTTGACCTACAGCTCTCAAACTTCATAGGATGAATGGTCTTATTGAGCAGATGATCCTATTGTTTTTGGGGTCAGTAGTTCAAAGGTCAAGGTCACAGTGACCGTTGGTCAATTTCTCGTTTCCGGATGATAACTAGAGTTCTTTTGACCTACAGCCCTCAAACTTCATAGGATGATTGGTCTTATAGAGCTGATGATCCCTATTGTTTTTGGGGTCAGTAGGTCAAAGGTCAAGGTCACACTGACCGTTGGTCAATTTCTCGTTTCCGGATGATAACTAGAGTTCCTTTAGACTACAGACCTCAAACTTCATAGGATGATTGGTCTTATTGAGCAGATGATCCCTATTGTTTTTGGGGTCAGTAGTTCAAAGGTCAAGGTCACAGTGACCGTTGGTCAATTTCTCGTTTCCGGATGATAACTAGAGTTCCTTTTGACCTACAGCCCTCAAACTTCATAGGATGATTGGTCTTATAGAGCAGATGATCCCTATTGTTTTGGGGTCAGTAGGTCAAAGGTCAAGGTCACAGTGACCGTTGGTCAATTTCTCATTTCCGGATGATAACTAGAGTTCCTTTTGACCTACAACCCTCAAAACTTCATAGGATGATTGGTCTTATTAATCAAATGATCCCTATTGTTTTATTGGTCAGTAGGTCAAAGGTCAAGGTCACAGCGACCGTTGGTTAATTTCTCCTTTCCGGATGATAACTAGAGTTCCTTTAGACCTACAACCCTCAAACTTCATAGGATGATTGGTCTTATTGAGCAGATGATCCCTCTTATTTATGGGTCAGTAGGTCAAAGGTTAAGGTCACAGTGACCATTGGTCATTTTCTCTCATTTCCGGATGATAACTAGAGTTCTTATCAGTGAGGACATTTAACTATTATTGATATATCAGTGATATATCAGTTGTCTGGTTTTATATACTCTGTTCTTTTTTGATCTTTCCACCTTAAGCGGTCATTTCTTCCCCGCTGCGCGTTCAATGCTACATGGTCACAGCAAGGTGTATTACACGCATTGTTTTGTTTGCTGATGATAACTACAAATTCCTACTAGCGAGTGAGTTTTCATGCAATATGTATGTATATAGTATATCACTTTCTATTCTTGTTAACTATTACTAATAGTATACATACATGCATGGCACCATTCAGATTATGTACATATTTATTGGTATTGCGTTACAACTTTCAAGTATCATCAAAATCCTTCAAAGGGTTGAAGAGTTATGGAGCAGACACAATTTCCTTTAATTTAGTTTGTGAAACTATATATGATATGACATTCAAGTGTCAAGTAGACCTTGACCTTGGAACCAGCCATACGAAACATGTACTCTACACGTTCTCTGGATGTGGTGAATTTTTGTTTCAAGTATCTACCAGAGAGGCTTCATTGTGAAAATGAGTGGAGTCATCCCAACACACTACAGTTATCATGATTTTACATACATTGTAGTTTGAGTTGTCTTTCAATAGTGTAAAAAAATCTGACAATATGAACGTTTGTTTCAAGTATCATCAAAATCCTTTAAAGGTTTGAAGAATTATGGAGCAGACACAATTTCATTTAATTTCATTTGTGAAACTATATATGATATGACCATCAAGTGCAATTTCGTTTGACGCCCGCCTGCCATACGCTGATTGAATAACCAGGATTTTCAAAATTGAATACCTGGTTAAAAACAAACAGTTTAGGAAGCATCTTCTCATACAACCTTAACAATAGAAACCATCCATAGACAGCCTTCATTGAAGTGACTACCGGGTATTTACATTATCTTATCTCCATTTCCATTCCTGTTTCCATTCACAGTTATTCTCAGCAGTGGGGGAGACATGCGCTTTTTTACAAAAGCATCCTCTAGTTATTATTATTCATAATGTGTTATTTTTATGTTTCTATAATATTCATGTATCAATATTTGTGCTTTTGTTATTGATACATACAATGTATAAAAAACGAGTTTGGTAGCCTGCTTTTAAAACATTCATTGTGTATTAAAATAAATGTAATTAGATGTACACTGAACATAAGTACATTATTGGTAGAATGAAATTATTAAAAAAAAAACTAACAACTTATTTTTAGTTGCTACCCGGACCTATTTTTAACAAGGCATTTCATTTACCTAAATGTACGTTGGCTTTAAGACTGCCGGCTAAATTGGCATAAATGGTGGTTAACAGAGAAATCCAAGATGGCGTCGAACCATTTGGCTACCAAAATATGAAAATATTACTTAATTTATAGCTGTTAAAAGAGCAGCATTTGTTCTTTTATTGCATTCCTGTATCACACATTTGTACCAGTATATATGTACATGTATATGGAATCGTAGTTTAAGTATCTTTTTTTGAATAATCAAAATGTATTACACAGATTAAAAGAAGTGACTTCAACGTGTATTTGTTCCATGTGCTGATTGAAATCTGGGACAGAAAGATACACAGTTCAAGTTTTTTAGTCCCAGTTGAAATATATATTTTTGTAAATCTTGAGAAATTCAATGAATTATTTTTCGATATTTCTTGTTGTTTTATTCTTTATCCTTCCCAATTAAAGCAGTACTTGATAACTTGTTAGACAGTTCAACAATCTGTATTCTAATAAATTAAATTTAGGATGGTAACATACCTGGCGAATGCGTCAATGTTCACAAGGAAGGGAATTTAATTTCTCATTGTACCGGATATTAAAAAAGATAGATCTACAAAAATCACGTTTTCAGTAAGTTATTGTGTAATTTAAATATGGATATAAAAAGTAGAAGTTAATCACTTATATATATATATATTCTAACCAACTATTTCTTGAACAAAAATGTTGATCAAGTACTAAGTGATTTAGTATGAAAATTTATATTATGAAAATACTATTTTGTTCTAGAACTCTGCTCTATATAAATATGCAATATCCGATCAGCATCTCACACAATTGTTTTTAGTTTATTGTCACGTATGATACTCAATACTACCAACATGATTATTCATGGTATTGCATACTTTTTATCACGGTCCAATTCACTTTTACTTTCCGTCTGCATCGGTAAGGAAACCCCAGAGTCGATGGGTCCATTTTGGGGGTTCTTTTAAGATTCCGTTATCCCCAGTTTTACTACTAAATTGGCGCCCTTTTTGGCCAAAAGTGAGCATACGGAGATCCCAGGTGAATTTATTTGCCTACAAGTGAAACGAGTTAGAAACAAATCATAATACACTTATTTTTTGTTTATTAGATTAGATATGATAGAAAAGAAAAACAGAACCTTAATAGCTATTGGAACCACCCTTGTGAAAGAAGCCTAATAGAAAGAACTAAAAATACCACAGATGCAACCATGCAACAACAGTAAATGTTCAAGGATCGGAAACATTTAACCTCTTGATTGTATTTACTTTTCACGGCCTCTACATTTCACAAGCAACTTTTTTATCCCGGGTAATATTTAAGGGGTTTATCCGGCGAGTTTCAAATGGTCAGATACATAAATATTCTTAAATAGACATATAAGCTAAAAAGAAACATTTACACCAACTTTTAAAAATATGGCAAATATCGCATACAGGAACTGTATCATAACATGCATTCAAATTGCAGTGTTCTTACAGTTCACACTTTTCTCACATAGTTTTCGAGAAGAATTGTTTAATAATACCACAAGACATATTTATACAGTACAATTTTTTTTCAACTAATTTTACTGCTACAGTTGTACAAAATCGTTGAAATGATTTGACATAGAAAATGGTTCATGCGAATTTTCACAATAATTTACGTATGTTTAAAACTTTTCTGACCAAGATGCTTTGAATTTTGCCTTTTCTTCAAATACAAATACAAAAATGCTACATTTGTGCTTCATAGGATCATCACCATGTGCCGAATTAACTATGTTTAGTGCATAGCTTGTATATGAGATAGGGTACCTCCGTATACATGGTGGCGAACCATGGCGTTGGGCCGTATGGCCGCCAAAATATGAAAACTACTATTCATTTTCTAATAATTTAAATTTAAGCCGTTAAAACGGCTGCATTTGTTCATTTATTGCATTCCTGTATCAAATATATATCGAATCGTAGTTTAAGTTTCCTTTTTTGAATAATCAAAATTAATAACATTGGTTCTTCAACGTGAATTAAAGTGTATTTGTTCCATGTGCTGATTGAAATTTATTAGGCATACGGTATACATCTTGTAGTCTTTTACCGTAGCTAGCTATGGGTTAGAATATAAGGAAATGGGATTTCGACCTATACAGTATTGCTTGTGCATTTGATGTATGACGACCTTTACGGCATTGCTTTTTGTTTCACTGACATAAAGGCTTACACCGTAGGCATAGACAAAAACAGAATCCCAAGTTGAACGCCCAAAACGGCAAAATTGAAAATGTTGCAGACTCTATTAGATTAAGTGGTAAGTGCAAGTTGCCGTCCACGCCCCCTAGCACCGGTTAAGCAAAAATAATCATTTAAACATGAAAATGGTAAAATTTGAATTTAGGAACACATTCGTGCCATTCCAAGAAAAGCGGCCAAGTAAAAACAAGTATGTGCCCTAAACGAAAAAATAATGGACGCAACTAAACAAAATGAAATTTTGAAAGGAGATCAGATTAAGCTCACGTGATTGATTTACTCTATAGCCTTATGAATCGCAATGTCACAATCGGCATCTCCAAACAGCCCTTACGCGCATTGCAATGCGCGGGTATCGGATTTTTTTCTTTTGTAATTATGTAGAAGATATCGATTTGTTCATTAATATTAAATAAATATCACATCCAAATGAGGTGAAAGAACAACATGTTCACAGGATACTGTCAGCTAATGCCTTGGTTCCAATTATTTGTCCTTTGGAAGCATTTCGTTAGATATCGCCCTCAGTGGGATGTGACAGTTATACAATGCTGCATTTCATTTGTTCACCGCCATTCTTTGTTGTTTATTATCACCGTGATTTACTAACTTTATTGCAATTTCTTGCAAATTATCGCCCCATTCTTTATAATTTATTCTAATACTTGTATCATTAAATATCATTGACTCCACAATTGCTGTTTCAGGTGATCTTTCTCAGAAGATACACAAATCGTGTGTTTGCAATTTTCAGGAACGTTTTGAAATATTCAATTGTAGGTAATCTAGCTGGTTAGAGGTCATTTACGCATTGATTCTTCAAAGGATCCCACTTACTCACTCAATGTTTCTTGTTTAACACAAAAAGACTAGATATATATGTAATCCGAAGTGTTCACCTTTACTTACAACAAACCATTAAGTTTATGTCCATATCACGTGATACATTGTCATATACAGAGCTGCATTACTGGTACTGGTACATGAGAAATACTTAAAAAATATACATGCTATACATGTAAATATGCATAAATTCATATTCAAACTTTTAAACAAATGAAATTGAAATCTTGCATTCATAAACAATCTAAAATACAATGAGTTTCAAATATTTGAAGTTAAAATGAAAAATCAGTCTTTTGTAGCAAAGAAAAATCAACATATCACGCATTAAAACACAAATTCGCATTCGATTATTTACACGTTTTTTTTTTAAAATTATACAAAACTCACAACATCATTAACAACGTTACCATTTACAAATACCACAAAAAATCTGCTCTTAACATTTATTCGTGCTTTAAAATGTACAAATTGATTAACACTTTAATATGAATAACGTTTACATTATAAATATATAGACTGAAAAAATAAATATATATGAAAAGTTAGAGAAAGAGAAAAGGAATGATCAGTAAACCAAAATTAAATAAACCAAACAGGGAGTGATTCCATTGTGTATCAAGTTTTCAAATTTGGCACTTTTCTTTGCCTTTAAATTTTGAAAATTTACAAATTGTTGAATTTGTTAGGTGTTTAAAAATATCTAAAAATACACAGACAACAGATAATGCCACGAGAAATATTGACTGACGTATATTCTAAACAATCAGTTTTGAAAAATTTAGATATCAGGAAATTCTGATATAAAACATGCATTAATACAGATTTTTAGAAAAAAATAAATTGTCACTTGAAAACTTAAATCTTTTTTTTTTCGCTAACTGTCCCAAAGTTTTTACTTTCCAGGACAAATTAATGATTTTCAATTTTATGCGTTCGAGGATATCGTGATAAGAAATATATCAATACGTAGTCTTGACTGTTGAAACTTCAATATAAATATAAAAATATATAAAACTGTTTGAAAATCTTTCGTAAATAGTATTTTGATCATAAGGAGATCTATCATAAAAAAGAAAATAAAAAACCTGATGGCAAAACAATTTTCAAAATTTCTAGAAGCCATAAATACTTTGCTTAGAATTATCACATGCTAAGAAAACGTAGGTATTTATACATTAATAGCTACTCCTTACACATGACTGGCAAAAAAGTAAATGAATGTACATGTACTATCAATGAAGAAATATTCAAATACAACAGACCATGGCTCAGTCATGCAAAAGAGTAATCAAGATCGGTGTTTTTATGTCACTTGGACACATATGGCGACATGTAAGCTTTACTGGTAGAGAAAGGCCTCAGGTGGTGCCCCTCCGTGAACTTTTTAATGGACGAGCAGGCTGGATGGCTTCCCATAAAAGAATTCAAAGTCTCGGGCAGGATTTGAATCAACAGCAGTAAAAGGCAAGAAGCTCGAAGCCAGCGACATTAACCATTCTGTCCGGACTCAAAATATTGTAAAAATGCAACTATGATCTCACATTTACCATTCATGATTTTATTATTCATGAAGGTCATTACTTATGAAAATACATATTTACCTTATGTTAAAACACGTGAGAACTCGACTCTGATGTTATAAAGAGTTCCTCTATAAAGTGACTAATTTCGTCCAGACGTAATGTCAACCACTATTAGAGATTGCAGGGCATGCTCTTTGGTTTTAGGTTCGTATAATGTATTTCTTTAAAACATACATTTATTGTTTTGTTTCTTTTGTACGACTAAGTTTAAAATAAGAACACGCGTGTTATTTTTATTGTTATATCAGAATAATGTTTTTTCACCGTAATTAAGAAAAAAATGACTTTCTGAATTAAAGAGTTCATAAGTGAATGAACCCCGTCTCTCACTTCTGTCTACGGTCTTTTCAGATTCCATAAAACAAAGTCTAAAACAAAACAGTTTTAGTTTTGTCCTGCGTTCGGCCTTCAATGTTTCTGATTTTTTCTTTTTCTTTTTTTTACATAACGTGTTGTTCTGCATCAAGATATATTTAGATACTCATATGGAATCTCACATGGTACTTGTTTTACGTGAAATTTGCATGACCTCTAACATTCTACAACAAATTAGCAAGTCGTCTGCAAATAACGTGCGAATCATCATCTGGTTATACCAACACGAACATTCAAATGAGGCAAATCAACGCATTTATACGCACGTTCAATATTTAAAGGCAAAAAAAAAAGTTATTCAGTCTTGTAAGTAGATTTTTAAACGTTGTATTCTGTTTGGACCCGGTGCTAGGCTGTGTGGATTAGATGGTAGCCAGCATTTACTACAATTTTGAACAGGTTTAATAAAAAACGTAGCTGAAGCATTTTTAATTTTGTATTGTTGGGTGTTTCATTATTGTTCCAATTTCATTTGATACATATGATATATATCAATAATGTGTATCAATAATTAACATTTTGTTCGCATGTATACGATAAAATGTCTTGCATATACAATCATGGTTAAAGCGGCATTCAGCTGTTATTTTTGTAGGAAAAAAAAACAAATCTGTGTTGTTTCAAACTAAGTGTTATAGTACTTTTATCTTGGAAAAGTGTATATATTTTTTCCCGAGAGCTATATATAAGCGTCGTTCGTTTCTAAATATAGAAAATCGGGAAACGAAGCGCCCCCTTTACTTATTTAGACATAGATAGCGGACCGGTTGACCAGTGGATTAGAGGTACAGAGGGATTTATTTTTTGTTTATGTACTGTATCGCCGGCAAATTCATTTAATTCATTAATATGTATTAAGATTATTCATAGCAATAACCGTCAATAGCTTTTGTGACCTCATTAACACTTATGGAATAAACAGTTTCTGTTCAGAGTCATTATATAGGCAATTTTATAGGATGATATTTTGATGTTTGTTGTGTGTATAAATTTTTGAAAAGAATCTCTCATCACAAATCACGTATAGACTACAATGCGTAGCCATGTTAAGATGCCTGGATGTTTGATCATGTTAACTTTATATAATCCTGAAGAAATCATCATAACGATACTTAAAGTAAATCAACGAAAAGGAACTTTTTATTTTTTTAATTTATACATGACAATTTCCCAAGGCGGGAAAATGACAATTGATGATCGTTGTTGTGTTTGTAGTAATCTTAGACTAGGATGGTAGTTTTACCACCAGACCGCATTTCTGCCTTTTTATCAAGCAAAACATGATTTATCTCGGTTTCGCTAAAAGCTAAACACTGGAATTTACAGGATCTTTGTCAGAATTTTTTCTCTAAAAGTCTCGCTCAAAGCTTGATAAAGAGGTTACACAAAAAAAAGAAAACGAAACAAGATACTATATTGTTAAAGCTTAAATAATGTATCACTAACGTATTTAGTTCATATTACTGAAGTATGCATTTTTGCCACAGAAACATGCCCTGCTAATGAGTTGACAATGCGTTAACGACATCAGTGAAACACAATTCTTCGCGAATCTATCTGAAGATGCCAGCAAGGTAACGATCTTGTGAGGCATTTGGATAACTCCTCCAGCCTCTAGTAATCTGAAATAATTTGGTGTTATGGGTGATTGACTGACCAAAGGACGTACAGGCTTCAAATTGTAAGTTGAAGTCGCAATTTAACGTCGTGCTAAATCCTTAATTAACGTTAACGTCGCTGAGTCTATTAACTCTTTTAAACGTCTAATAGTATGTAATAAGCTTCTTGATAAATTGTTTCCATCCTATAATGTGAAGAAAGAGCAGGCTGTTGTAAAGTTAGAACCAATTAATTAGGTAAATAATATGTTCATAGCATATGTATAGTTTAAAATAAAATATCACATATCAACTATTCAAATTATTTTATTAATTGACTTTTAGTTTCAAATATTATATATCATTTTTATTCATAAACCATAAAGTGAAAAATTTCTTGTTTGATTTGTAACCGCTTTTAAGGACATGTCATTAAATCATGTCTATGGTTTAAATATTTTAGTGTTTTTTCTGCATTTAACCTCAAACCTGAACCTTTTTCATCTATGTCAAATGGCCGACATCTAATTAGCAGTACGTTATTAAAAAAAGTCAGCAGAGGTCATGAAACCTTGATCAAAGTCAAATGTACAATGATTTTCTTTTACTTACAAACAACATAACGCTGTATATTGTGCAAATATTTTTAAGATATTGTTCGTAAAAAAAATACAAAAAATAATAAAAACAGGAAAACTTTCTTTAAATTTCAAACCAGTAGAAGTATTGCCGTTTTCTAACTATTGTCAATGTGGCCATCCCACGTGATCTGTGACATCAGCATTATATGGAGTTGAAAAGCAACCTTTACGTCTACTGCTACTACTAATAATTCATATTTCATAATTTAAAAGCAATTTAAAACAGAATGGAATGGATTTAAACTAAAGCAGAGAAATTTCTTAAATTTTGCATAATGAAAGTGAACCATGATTGTACTAATTGAAAAAGGGGGTCACGACATCTGGCCCTTAAAATGAGTTTTGAATTTTTTAGGTCAATTTTGGGAGCAGATTTTAGGTCAATTTCAGGAGCAGATAACTAAAACTTAAGGTTATTGTAACATACGTTATTCTATCTAAAATTTAATTTGTTAATTCATTTTTAATAATTAATTAAGTTTAAAACAATTTGATCTAACATATATTTGGCTATGCTTTAGTGAGAAAACATACTGCATTTTGCATAAACAACTATAGAATTAAATCTGTCGCATCGAATTCCAGTAAATTTTGCCCCTTGACAGGGAATAAACTATCAAACACAAATTTTAAAGCACAGGGATATGTTGCTTTACACAATTTTGAGTTATCTAAAATTGCAAATAACCTTACTGTAAAAATAAAAACACTCATTTTTGAGGCGCAGATAGCTCAAAATCTAGAATGGTGACCAAATTTGTTTCAATCATTATTCCCGAGTAAGAAAATTCTCTGCACTTGTTAAATTTTACTTCTTTGTCACAATAAAAAGAAATGTAATTTCCAAAAAGGGCTTTTTATATCTTGAGTTAAACAAGAGTTAATAGGATGATAGTTATAGGATGAAAACAATTGTAAAAACTTGGTGTTTACTTTAACACATATTCTGTTACAAAAATGTTAATTAGCATCAGGTTAGTTATCGGCAGGTTAGTTGGAAAGATACTGGGTTTTCGCTTATTTATTTCTATAAAATATTAAATGCGGACAGCCAATATTGCCATTATTTTAACGAGGGAGTACAATTTGAACTGAAAAACAATACGTTTTTTATCGTACCATTTAATATAGTTATAAAAGAAGCTAACAGGTTGACCAACACGTTAAAGTGAACAGTTCTAAAAGTTCTGATATAATTACCAACAGTAAAAGCAAGTTCTTGCCAAATAAAGCTAAATGAATTGACACACATCCTAGAGACATAACTGTGAATACAATGAAGCATTTGAAGAAGAAAAAATAACGGGAAAATACTTTGATGTCATCAATGATTAGTTACTTTTGTTCACATATTCTTTGAGCATCCATCACTTTTAAAAGCATTTTCATAGAAATTTCGTCCTCCATGCAGGCCTATAGTCTCAGAGTCCGAAATGGCACATAACCAGTGTCTTTCAACCTCTTGAAACATACACACGCACGTCATGTCTTCTACATGCATTAAATCTCTATTAATTTCAAACAATTTAAACATCTTTGCAAGTAAAGTCACGAGACTGACACGCAGATGCAGAAATATGTGTTCACGATAACACTCAGATTTCCGTTGTTTTCGCATGGAAAACATTTCTTGTATGGACATAGCAGTATCCAAAATTCTGCTAAACCTAGATCGTGTGAAACCCTCGGAAATTAATATGGCAGCTATAAAAGGCCAACTTCGACACCTTCTTGATAACGTTTCATTAAGCTGTGGTCGTTGAAAGGATAAAATGAGCCGTGTCACGACAAAACCAACATAATGGGTTTGCAACTTGCATGGATCCAGACCAGCCTGCACATACGCGCACTCTGATCAGGATCCATGCTGTTCGCTATCAGTTTCTCTACTTGTTATACGGTTTGTAAGCGAACAGCGAATGCGCAGTCTGGTCTGGATACATGCTGGTCGCAAACCCATTATGTTGGTTTTGTCGTGACGCGGCTCAAATATGTTTCATTGTGATTTTACGGCTTTTTTTGGTTGCTTGCGTCACCAAATTTTCAATGTAGAAACAATTTTCTTTAAATTTATAATTTCGAAATGAACTAATACAATTGAGTTAAATTAATTGATTTTTTTTCAGCCCACTTTTGTTTGGTCAATTTAAAGTTAATAGTTGCAAAATGATAGGGAAAAGAAATAATGCCGTTGTTCAAATTTGAAATCTGCAAGCACGAAATAACTTAGTTTACAAAACTTGCGCTATGAATTTTTTTTTTTCTTTTACATGTACTTCAGTTGAAATAAATGACTCATTTTTCCAACGTCATAATTTAGATGATTCAACATACTGACATAGATAACATGACTTTTAAGTCCATAGTGACGTCTTAAGAGTGTTTGTAAAATATATTCATTAACAAATCGTAAAATAACGAAAACGAACTTTACAGATTGAAGAATTCTAAGAAATCATATAGAACCATATTTGACGTAAATAAAGTGTCACAATTGCGTACTGGATATGAACTCTAAAGGTCAGATTTCTTTTCACCTGAGACGAGAGTTTTCTTCTTGGCTTTTGACAAAAAGTACACTTTTATTGACAAGAATATTTTGCTGCTAATAAAGCAAAGCATAACCATTCTAAAGACAATGTTATATTCTCACATTAGAAAATTTTGAAATTATGAAATTCTCATAAACATATTTCCATGGGAACTAGCATTTAGAAAATATTTAAGTTGCTCACTAACATTCATTTCTTCCTCTTCACGAAATTAGCCTTGAAGTTTATTTCGACAAACAAGTTTAAAAATATACGTTCTCAGTTGCCTACACACAATCTGTGTTGTGTTTGTTTTCAAATGTTTTCACAGACTCTGTAAACAATAAAAATAAAGATATCTAAGACGTTCCTGTAGAAAGTTGTTTTTCAAACTTCACCGTAATATCTCGTTAGGATCAAAATTAAAACGTTTCTTGGATTTGATATGATATAGTTGTTGTTTTTATTAAGTAAAAATGGTAGTAAAATCTTTATAACGGCTGTTAAAAAATTGTCGTGTAAAACAAATTTAATAAATCCCGATTGTTTGATAAAATTACATAATAATATAACTAATGTGTAAAGAATATCTGGTTTTTAGATATAACTATTTCTTCTCATAATGTTTTATTTTTACTACAGATTTGCTGGTTTGCATTGTACTGCAAATTTGTGTTTTACAAACAACTCAATAATCACTTATCTCAGGTAAAGCTTACTTAAACATATAAATAATGCGCAAAAGTATACATAAGTTTAAGATAAATAAAAAACACAAAGATTTTTTTTAATTAGATTCTAACTGTATTTATTTTTTAAATTTTGGCGATAATTTTGTCAATGGCTGGTAATCAAGAATATATGGCATTTTGTAACAAAGTTCCATGTATGTCCCGATATCGGTCACATACGTTTTGATAGATTATGCCATAAAATTATTGAAGTAACTGCAGTAACAATGCTTCAAGACACCAATCGCATAAGCTCCCATAACTATAGCCAATAAATGTCCATGTACAGAAGCTCTCTATTAACCATTCTTTTCAGCATTCAAACTTAGGAAAAATCCAGCGATGACAAAATATTTGTACTGTGTTTCGGCTTTTTCTGAAAATATATAAATTATACAGTGGCAAAATACTTCAGTAAATACATTTTAGTGGTGGCAAGGAGAGAATTTAAAAAAAATTGTGTTCTGCATAAAGTTTTACTATGTCCCGTACCTTCTTTAACGCTGGCGAAGTGGGCAGTGGTCTGCAGCTTACTATATACGCGGCTAAATATAGCTCGCAGAGGGGTCAACTAATTGATGCAGATGTGCAGAGGGGTCCAGATTCAGATGTAGTACCGTCGTTTTTGGATGTAATAAATCGTGTTTAAACTGTGCATTCTTCCCATAGTGTTTTAAATTTATTTTTACAGATTTATTAAAAGCTGGTTTGCACGTTACTGTACAATTCTCTTTTACGAACAATTTATTTATCAGTTATCTCAGGCTTAGCTTATTAAATCATTTTCTCCAACCCAAAATGTTAACATTTGCTTCCGTACTTTTACAATCGAGTGTGTTGGACAAATTCTTTAATCATTTTCTGTATTAATTCCAAAAAATGCAATTTATTAATGCTGCTTTTAAACAAATGATTTGTTTTTTTCTTTATGATAGTTTTGAATTCCCTGAGTCATGTACATGTAGGACTAAGGAACAAACTTTTGGGCTGTACTGTATATAACGAATTGTTTTAATTTGTAATGAATTTTCTAAATTAAAACATTTGGCAATTCTAACGTTTTCTTTCAGTCTTTTTTTTCTCATTGTTTTATTTAAAGGGAAAGACAAGGTTAGAATAGAAACTTGATTTCAGAAAAAGAATACTATAAATAATAAATCTGCAAATTTTCTGCCGCCAAATAATAATATTAAACGAATGATAACAAAATTTAAATCGCTTAATCACCGATTTCTACAAATCAGTAAGCGCGGCCATGTTTGTGTATTGGCCGTATAAAAACAGGTGCGCGTGATGTCATTTCCCCACATCTTTAGTTTCATGATAAATCTATAGTTGAATCGTAAGGAAATATTAATATAATAAAGTATTGCCCAGACAATTTAATTTTTCACAGGAGGTGTAGAGGAGATTTTTTTATGGTTCAAAATACGTAACAATATCAAAAAAAAAATAAAATAATAAATAAAGTTTCCTTTTAAAAGGAAAGGCTTGCACAGTTGAGCCTTCATCCCAACCTTTTAAAATTGTTCTTTTTTTTGGGGGGGGGTTCAATTTATTATCAAAAAGGGTTTATTTAGTTGTTTTCTTTTGGAAAACCGAATATTTTTTTGTCAAAACGATTTAGATCTATTCTCTATTGTATAAAACTAATAAAGAAAATGATCAATCGTAAAAATATTAACGTGATACTGAAGGAAAACAAGTGTGCACATCTCATTTCCCCATTTTCGCAGCGAAATCATTCCTTTGCTTTATAGACAAGTAAATGCACTAAAATACTTCGTTACGTGGTACCGTGGTACCAATATATTAATAAGCATGTATCAACTATGATCGTGGCAAGGTTAATGATATGCATGGGCTATTTTTAGATTACCTCACCAAGAAGTTGAATTGCGTTCAGTAGATCTAAATATAACTCGATCATGCGTGATAACCAAAGCTGCATTACTGGTACTGGTACTGCAGTACATACTGCAGCGATTTTGCAAGTACTGGTACTGATACTGAATTACTCTTACAAAATTTTGCTACTACTGGTACTGCTACTGCATTACTGTCTTAAAAAGTGGTACTGCTACTGCATTACCCAGTACTTTTGGTTTTGATAAAAATTAAAAATAACATCAATTTTTCTCATAAAATAAAGCTGTAAATTACATTAACTATATTTTTTTGTGTAAAAATAAGTTACCAAATCTAAAGATAATTTGCTGCAATATTCCTTCAAATAGTGTTCATCATAAAAAGCACCAAAGACTTAAAGTTAAAATTAAATTTAGATAAACAGACTCAATAACTCTTTATCCTAAAATATCCTTATTAAAATCTTTTATTACTTTGTATTTATTAGTATAAGAGCAAAATAAACACTAATTAATTTCTTCTATTCTAAAAAATCCCATTTCAAGTGAAAAAAGTGATATTGTTAGCACCATAAAAAGTTGTTATTTACTTTGGTTTAAATTGAATTGATTACTATATGCATATAGGGAAAATTAATGACCCCCGGGGCGGGGCCAATTTTGACCCCAGGGCTTTTATTTGAACAAACTTGGTAGACACCCATTAGAACATATTTCATGCTAAATATCTTAGCTCTAGCTCTTTTCGTTCTTTAAAAGAATATTTTTTAAGTTTTTACTATATGCATATAGGGAAAATCGATGACCCCCAGGGCGGGGCCAATTTTGACCCCAGGGCTTTTATTTGAACAAACTTGGTAGACACTCACTAGAAGATGTTTCATGCCAAATATCTAAGCTCTAGCTCTTATGATTTTTAAAAGAAGATTTTTTAAGTTTATATGCATATAGGGAAAATCAATGACCCCCTGGGGCGGGGCCAATTTTGACCCCAGGGCTTTTATTTGAACAAACTTGGTAGACACCTATTAGAACATGTTTGATGCTCAATATCTTAGCCATAGCTCTTGGAGTTCTTTAAAATAAGATTTTTTAAAGTTTTTACTATATGCATATAGGGAAAATCAATGACCCCCCGGGGCGGGGCCAATTTTGACCCCAGGGCTTTTATTTGAACAAACTTGGTAGACACCCATTAGAACATATTTCATGCTTAATATCTTAGCTCTAGCTCTTTGGGTTCTTTAAAAGAAGATTTTTTAAGTTTTTACTATATGCATATTGGGAAAATCAATGACCCCCAGGGCGGGGCCAATTTTGACCCCAGGGCTTTTATTTGAACAAACTTTGTTGACACTCACTAGAAGATGTTTCATGCCAAATATCTAAGCTCTAGCTCTTATGGTTTTTTAAAAGAAGATATTTATAGTTTTTTCTTTCGGTTGCCATGGCAACCAGAGTTCTGCATGTAATTAAATTCTTTGAACATTTTTTAAAGGTGACCACCAAAGGAACATTCCTGTGAAGTTTGGATGAAATTGGCTTTGTGGTTTATGAGGAGATGTCATTAAAAGTAAAAGTTTACGGACGGACGACGGACGGACGCCGGACGAAAAGCGATCACAAAAGCTCACCCTGTCACTTTGTGACAGGTGAGCTAAAAAAACATGCTAGGTAGTGCATACATTTTTTAAACATCAGACAAACGACAGCACTTTGGGTTCATAAAAATCAAATCAGTAAGAATAAATTATAGTAATATTTAAAAGTAATTTATTGTAGTTAATGCAAATGGCAGACTCAAAATAAGGAACCATGTAGGCGAAATGAGTTAAGTCGGCTAATAATAGCAGACGATAGATTATTTCAATTTGATTTATTTATTATAATTATGCTTTATATTCCATTATTTTTCTCATAGTGGTCTAAGATATGTAAATATGTATGATATGTATTTCTGTAATAATGCATTATATAACATATTACCTATATAAAATATATAATAGTTGATTTTGGCATTATATGATACCAATTCTTTCATATATTGTACCAAAGTAGTCATAAGAACCAGATGTCCTTATATGAAACCGAGTTATCAAAATATTAATTCATTTTCACAATCTATGAAACCATTTAATCAGTGTATGGAACCAAACTAGCAATATATAAATTGATTTCCCTTAGAAGATACCAAAACTCCAAAGTAGCCATGTACGGAACCAAATGTCCTTATGCTCTTATTCGATGATCTCAAACGAGCATAAATGATTTATTATCCTCCAACAACCTGCATTCAAGCAGCTTTAAAGAAAAACATAACATAAAACAAGGTAAGGGGGCATGCCGTTAAGCCGTCCCGTTTATTTGTCAAAAGATTTACAGGAAACAAAAGAAACAACTCCATTGATCAATACTTGAAGAAAAATGCAAGTGTAATTCTAAAATTTTCATGCTCTGCTCTCCGACCCAACAAAACAAACCTAATGAAATTCGATTTCTAAGAAATACTATCTTTAATCAATCGCAGGTAGAATTAACAAATATAATATGATTGGAAAAGCCAAAGTCAGAAATGGTGCGAGCGGGCTACCCAACCCCCTTTGTCTTGGGAGGGGGAGGGAGGAAGCTCCAAAGCTCAAGATCAGCGGCTGCTTCAACCATTAATTATATGAAATGTATTAAATTCAGATTAAATCAAAACATGACGTTGATATCTTCCCTCCTCTTCATTTATTTAAATTTTTTACATCCATGTTAAAACGAAGACGAAGAATCTGAAATAGTCAAAACAAGATATCAAAAATCTGTTTAAGGCAATGTTAAATTCATAAATTTATTTATATATGAAAATTATATTTAAAGAAATTTCACAAATGGACGGCGTGAATGTAATGCCTCGAATGCCTATATTTTATCAACTTACACGTAAGCATAATTACCGCAAAAACTTTTGCCATTAATAATCGTTATTTAAGAAACTTTTACATGGAATAAAATGTGTGCTATTTCACAATGTTCTTGACTTTTCAAGATTTTTTTGTAAAATTATTAAAACATATTATGTGACTTATAAATTTTATGTTTGGCATCAAATTGGATTAAGGATCAAATCAGGTTAAAATGAAAACTAAAAGCATGTTCATGAACATGCATTATCACGTGTTCTGATGGTCCTTTTAAAAATGATAATTAACAAACCTCGATTCCATATGTTATATAAATATATTGAGCTTTTATATGAACTATTTCAACAACAATTAAGTTGACCTCTTTTCTTGCTAGTAAATATATTTCACATTTTTACGACAATTATCTTAATGTCAAGGGGGATTTCTTAAATCATCTTTTCCATGTCTTTATATGACAATCATAGTCACAAAGCTAATTCGGAATTATGTATGAACTTTCTACTACATATCATTGATATACTTTTCTACATTATAATGAAAAACTAACGTAATATGAAAAGTTTGTATGTTAAAATTTTGGTTATTATACCTACACGTGTAAATATATATTTTAGCAACAAGAAAAATGTAATTAAATGTTTCATCCGTTTTCTTAGGATCAGTTATCCAAAAAAGAAGTTCTTCTTTTGAGAGTTCATAATCTGTAATATTCGGGCATTTAGTTTTCATGAAAATTTTTAAAGTCCGCCAAAATTGACTAACATACCGACATTCATAAAACAAGTGTAAAAGTGTTTCGTTACTTTCCCTGAAAAAAGTGCATGTATTGTCATCTTTTATTCCAATCTTAGTTAAAAAGTATTTGTTGCTAAGATTCTATTTATTAATTTGTATTGGAAGTATCTTAAGTTTGTATCTGATGTTATTTTGTTAACAATAGTATAGGCTTTATTCCATTCGAAAGTTTCTGGTTATAATAGTTCATCTTGAGATTTAGGAACTTTTTTTTACAATTTTTTCATAAATAGAATAGCATCCCTTTATATTTTGCGTGATAACTTATATTTGCTTAGGAATTATTGGTTTATAAGTGTTAGAAGTTTCAGTATTTATTTCAAGTTTAATTCTTAGATATATTTGCGCTCTTAATAGTCCTTCATATTGTAGGAAATTTATATAAATTTGTAAATTATTTTGTATAGATTGTAAACTACAGAATTGACCATTAATGTCAATGAAATCAGCGACAAAACTTTGAAATAGGTTATTGTAAAAAATTGTTGTGCCTCCGACCTTCACTGTTGGATTGAACCAAAATTGGTTGCCTGAGATATTCATTCCAATTTATTATTTGTACTTTCGGATAAAACGCTATCCATGATGCAAAGACTTCGTTCCAGAAGGGGTTGTCGATTCTTGACAATTGTTTATTTAATAAAATCTGGTCCAAATTTGGAAAAATTACATATATCAGGAAAAGAATTTTCAAAGATATTTTTCCATTTTTTTGTTTTCATGTAGAATACGTTTAATCCAAACTAGCTTTAAAGGATGAATAAAAGATTTTAGTTTTAATTCTATCACATTCAATCCTCCTTCTGACATCTGTTTTATAATGATTTCTCTTTCCAAAGAAAGTTGAAAAATAAAGTTTCTAGTTATTTGATAACTTTGTTTGATGGATTAGGAAGAAAGATAAGCAAATGATTGGTTTTCGATAGAGCCATCGTTTTAATAACAGTTATTTTCCCGTACGGGGTTAAAATTCTTTAAGACCATTGTTGCTGTAATGAGTTTATTTTACAAAGTCTCTTGGTCAGAAAAGTTTTAAACATACGTAAATTGTGAAAATTCGCATTAACCATTTTTAGCTCGACTATTCGAAGAATATGAGAGCTATTGTAGTCGCCCCGGCGTCGGCGTCAGCGTCCGCGTCGGCGTCTGCGTTGGTTAAAGTTTTTTCTAAAGTCAAATATCTCAATTATTACTTGAGATATTCAATTGAAACTTACAATACTTATTTATAGTAACAAGGTACATCAGATTGATAAGTTGTATAACTCTGCCTACAATATTGACAGAATTATGCCCCTTTTTAACTTAGAAATTTTGGTTAAAGTTTTTTATAAAGTCAAATATCTCAATTATTGCTTGAGATATTCAATTGAAACTTACAATACTCATTTATAGTAACAAGGTACATCAGATTGACAAGTTGGATAACTCTGCCTACAATATTGACAGAATTATGCCCCTTTTTAACTTAGAACTTTTGGTTAAAGTTTTTTGTAAAGTCAAATATCTCAATTATTGCTTGAGATATTCAATTGAAACTTACAATACTCATTTATAGTAACAAGGTACATCAGATTGACAAGTTGGATAACTATGCCTACACTATTGACAGAATTATGCCTCTTTGGAACTTAGAAATTTTGGTTAAAGTTTTTTTGTAAAGTCAAATATCTCAATTAATGCTTGAGATATTCAATTGAAATTTAAAATATTTTTTATAGTAACAATGTACATCAGTTTGCAAAATTGCATAACTCTGCCTGCAATATTTGCAGAATTATTTGCCCCTTTGAAACTTAGAAATTTTGGTGAAAGGTTAAAGGTCTTCAAAGATATTTACTTGAAACTTTACACATGCACTTAGGGTCATAATTGGAGGGTTATACTATCAAGCACTTAGAATAGTCGAGCGTGCTGTCCTACCGACAGCTCTTGTCTAAATTCATTTCAATAATTTTGTACAACAGTAGCGAAAAAAAAATGTACTGGTAAAAATATGTAATCTGGTATTATCAAACAGTTTTTTTTCTAATCCATGTAGAAGATTTTTATACTTGGAAACTATATAAGAAATGTTTTCTACATCTTTACTAATATCGATTACTTTTAAGAAGTTAAGTAACTGAAGGACTGGCGTATCAAATGTAAGCTTGTTAACGACAGGCAGGCCTTCACCATATATAAACCAAAACGCAATTCTTATAGCGCATTCAGCTACTGGTATTTCAACTGCAAAGATACAGACCTACAAAAAATATGGCTATTGTTTTGCCAGCCGTGGACAGTTTTTCGAATTCTTTTAATGAAGGAGTTCATAAGAACGACATACGGAGCAGCGATGCCAGAATGAATTTCAAATTTCTCCAGGATTCAACCAAGTCAGGATAACTTCAACGTTTTCTAAAATTCTACCAAGTCGGAACTCACTTCAACGTTTTCTAAAATTCGATCGAGTCGGAGTTCACTTCAGCGTTCTCCAGGGTTTTATCGAGTCAGGGCTTACTTCAGCAAGGATTCAACGGAACCAGTGCTCACCAGGTTGTTCCAACAGAGTCGGGGCGGACAACAACGCTCTCCATGATGTTAAAAAAGGCGACAGTCACTTCGGGAGTCAACCGAGTCGGGACTCACTTCAACGCTTTCTAAAACTCGATCGAGTCGGAGCTCACTTCAACATTCTCCAGGGTTTTATCGAGTCAGGGCTAACTTCAGCATTCTCAGCGATTCAACGGAATCAGGGCTCACCAGGTTCCAACAGAGTCGGGGCGGACAACAACGCTCTCCATGATGTTAAAAAAGGCGACAGTCACTTCGGGAGTCAACCGAGTTCGGACTGACTTCAAGCTGCTTCAACGTTATATGGAGGAAAAGTGTAGATGATGCTCTGCTGTTATTTTGCCATGTCATTTCGTCAATAGTGTTGCTATTGTATGTTATCTGTCAGATGCTCTTGTCGGTTTTGACTTTTCAAGAACTATAAACTTCACTTTCAGTTGCATAAAGGACAAATACCCGGTATGATATGTAATATATCAAAATCTGATGAAATGTTATATGAACTTTCTTAGCAGTGTTAATATAACAAGCAATCATGTTGCAGATTGTCAATAGACTTACCACATCGAGTGATCGTTAGACAAAACTGGTACTCAATTTTGAGTAAATTATTCAAGGACATTTGAATTATGGTAGGTCATAAAGCATCTAAGAAATCATTACTTTATAGAAAATGTCATTATACTTTGTTGAAATATGGTTATATTTTTTTGAAAATATTTCACTGTTATAAAACTGTTTACTTCTTTTGAGAATATTTATATTTGGTGATCTTCATATAATATTGTAAACGATTTATTGTATTTTTATGTTTTTGTTTTTGTTGTGTATTGACCACTTGAATGTTTGATGAATAAATGATATAAATGTATAAATACCAACATTTGACTTCGTATTTTCTACCATACCAAGCATTCGACGCGGCAGCTACAGCGGGAAAAATGTTGATTTTGCTGAACAATAATAATAATAATTATGATAATAATAAAGACTTTATTTAACGAGAGAGCTCATTTGATCAACTTTTCAATCTTTCATGACGCCCTAAACAAGAAACAAAATAAATTTAACATATTCAAACTATTAAAATACATAAAGTTAATACATATATGTGATTATCAATTTGTATACACCGATGTGTGATATTATTTAAAGTATAGGCTTTTAAAATGGTTTATGTAGCAGACTGGATATAATCAGGAAGGCGGTTCCAAATACAAGATCCAGAATAAACAAAATACTTACGAAATTGTTCAGTTTTTGGTCTAGGAGTGTCAAGTTGAAAAGCAAAATGCGAGTATGAACATCTGAAGATAAAATGAAATTATTCAATAAATAGGAAGACACCTAATTATTCATTATCTTAAACATTGTAATAGCTTTTTGAAAAACAACCCTCTGTGAATAGGTCATCCAGCGGAGTTCAGAAAAAAAAGTTCATAATCTTTGTCTAGAATTAGTCTGGGTCGCCATTTTATTCCGTCAAACGCCGGTGAAACATTTGAACCGTTTAAAATTGACCTCATGTGTCATTTTTCAATAGAACAACATTTGACACAAAAAACAATTTAGAAATGATCATTAATTAAATTTTGATGTAATATAAGATCATTTGGATATAAGTGAAACGCTTCAGTATCATTTGCTTGTAGTTGAGGAATATTTGGAAGAAGCAGAAAAAAATAAATTGCAAAAGGCTGAGTCCTATCTTAAAGGGACAATTTTCCCGAGAAAGAAAGAATGATCTACAAGAAATTGTGAACGAAAGTTTAACATTAAAGGAACTCCACTGATGTTTTTTGACAAGACAATACTGGAGAAAAAAATCGACATTATTGTGCCATTTAATAAAGACTTAGACCAGTAACTTGTGAGAAATGTTTCAGATCATTCGCTCGCTCCGTTTTTCCAAAATAATTATTAAAATTATAAAAATTGACCAGAAATTGAAAAATGTTGCAACGCTTTTCATTCAAATCGGTGTACGAATAACACAGCACATAAATACAATTTTCGATCTATTTCTGAGTATGTATATCTTATTTGTTTTTGTATCTTTCTGTTTTAAGTGGCCCTGATGATCTATGTAAAAACTTAAAATTTCCTGTTTTAGGCCTATGTACCTCAGAGGAGTTCCTTTAAGTTTCGAATTCTTATTATAAACATTATATACTATGCTTTAATGGTCTTAAATATTGTGGATAAATTACTACAATTTGACAAATATCCGTATTGATATTTTGCCCGCATTTCAAACATAAAAAAACCCGACAGTATAGCATTGCTGCAATGTTTCGTATTTAAAGAGATATTTCTGCTTACTTTGAATAATTTTGAATCTTTGTTAAATTCTAAATCAAAAATATAGCTAATTAATCTTTCGAAGTTGTATTATTTACATATACCTTTTTACGACGCGGTCCATTGCTATGAAAAAAATGACCGGAAGTAGTATTTTCTCCCGCATGCGTCTGCCTATTTATTGAATAATTTCATTTTATCTTCAGATCTTCATACTCGCATTTTGCGTACAACATTTGATATTCAACTTTACACTCCTAGACCAAAAACTGAATAATTAATAATATTCTGAAACATTTCACACAAGTTACTGGGATAACCTTTTATTAAATTTCACAATAATGTTGATTTTCTCCAGTATTGTCTTGTCAAAAAACATCAGTGGATCGAGTTCCTTTAATGTTAAACTTTCGTTCACAATTTCTTGTGAGAAAGGTAGATCATCCTTTTTTTTCTCGGGAAAATTCTTTCTCTCGTTAAATGAAGTATTTATTATTATTATTATTATTATTATTATTATTGTTTAGCAAAATCAACAGTTTTCCCGCTGTAGCTGCCGCGTCGAATGCTTTAAAATATGGTAGAAAATACGAAGTCAAACGTTGGTATTTATACATGTATATCATTTATTCATCAAACATTCAAGTGGCCAATACACAACAAAAACATATAAAAATACAATAAATCGTTTACAATATTATATGAAGATCACCAAATTTTAAATATTCTTAAAAGAAGTAAACAGTTTTATAACAATGTAATATATTTTCAAAAGATTATAACCATATTTCAACAAAGTATAATAACATTTTCTATAAAATAATGATTTCTTTCAATTATAACTTAGATGCTTTATGACCTACCATAATTCAAATGTCCTTGAATTACTTACTTAAAATTGAGTACCAGTTTTGTCTAACGATCACTCGATATGGTAAGTCTATTGACAATCTGCAACATGATTGCTTGTTATTTTAACACTGCTAAGAAAGTTCATAAATATTTTATCAGATTTTGATATATAACATATCATACCGGGTATTTGTCCTTTATGCAACTGAAAGTGAAGTTTATAGTTCTTGAAAAGTCAAAACCGACAAGGGCATCTGACAAATAACATACAATAGCAACACTATTGACGAAATGACATGGCAAAATAACAGCAGAGAATCATCTACATTTTTCCTCCATATAACGTTGAAGCAGCTTGAAGTCAGTCCGAACTCGGTTGACTCCCGAAGAGACTGTCGCCTTTTTTAACATCATGGAGAGCGTTGTTGTCCGCCCCGACTCTGTTGGAACCTGGTGAGCCCTGGTTCCGTTGAATCCTTGCTGAAGTTAGCCCTGACTCGATAAAACCCTGGAGAATGTTGAAGTGAGCCCCGACTCGATCGAGTTTCAGAAAGCGTTGAAGTGAGCCCCGACTCGGTTGAATATTAGAAAACGTTGAAATTTTCCCGGCTTGGTTGAATCCTTGAGATTTTTGAAATTCATTCTGACATCGCTGAACCCGTAGGTCGTTCTTATGCAGAACATAACCGAATATGTTTATCTTTGCTCTTCCATTAAAACTGTCCACGGCTGGCAAAACAATAGCCATATCTTTTGTAGGTCTGTATCTTAGCTGTTGAAATATCGGTAGTTGAATGCGCGGTAAGAATTGCGTTTAAGCTTATATATTGTGAAGGCCTGCCTTTCGTTAACAAGTTCTAACAAGCTTACATTTGATTCGCCAGTCCTTAATACTAGTCCAGTACCTTTAGGAATAGACTGTATATTATTGAAGTAGTAAAACATGGTTTCAATATATTTACATAATGTAATTTATACTATATGACTGTTACTATAAACAATATGTTCTTTATACTTTAATAAGTGCATACTCTATTACTGGTTGAAATGAAAAGTGTTCAAAAATGTTATTCTAGAGTCCTATCTATTGTTTAGATATTAGAATTTTGTAAAGTATTCTCATCTACATCGAAAGTTAGTATAAATTATCTAATACATGTAATACATCCTCATTTTTCAAAGAACTATCAAGCATGACAAGCCGGTCGGGATATGAAATATTTTTTCTAAAACAATGAAAATAGCCGCGTCATGACAAAACCAACATAATGGGTTTGCGACCAGCATGGATCCAGACCAGTCTGCGCATTCGCGCAGTCTGTTAAGGATCCATGCTGTTCGCTATCAGTTTCTATACTTGTTATACGGTTTGTAAGCGAACAGCATGGATCCTGATTAGACTGCGCGGATGCGCAGGCTGGTCTGGATCCATGCTGGTCGCAAACCCATTATGTTGGTTGTCGTGACGCGGCTCAAATAATGGTCTTTATCTCTATCTCACCCTTACTCTATTTATTGCTTATCTATGAACCTCCTCCTCCCCACCTATAAAAATCAAGCATAGCAATGGGGATGAGATATTAAATAACATCTCCACATGGCCATTTCCAAAGCATAATGCTCACTCCGTAAAAGGAGACAGTACTTCACGTGAGCATATCTTATGTATTTAAAGGGAATAACATGTCCATCATTATGTGGTAAATTTAACACTGTTTAATAACATTTCTATATGTTTCTCCATTTTGTATCGTTTCGTTGTTTCTATATAATATAACAAAAAACGATAAACATATAAACAGATTATTTGCAAGGCTAGTAATATAATTATATGCTACAAGCGACTGACGGATAATTTCAGACGGGTTACATTAATAGACTAGCTATATGTTTGTTCTAAGATAACAGTATGGTGAACATAACATACACATTTAAAAAAAGACAAAAAACAAACAAAACTTAACTGCATCTTTTATTCGGGAAAGTTGTTTTCCAAACTAAGTGTTAGTTGTTTGTTATGAATAAAATTTCGTTTTTATATCAGTTTTTATATCAGTTTCTCTACTTGTTATACGGTTTGTAAGCGAACAGCATAGATCCTGATTAGACTGCGCGGATGCGCAGGCTGGTCTGGATCCATGCTGGTCGCAAACCCATTATGTTGGTTGTCGTATGAAATAAAAGTTACATTGTTGAATAGTTATAGACTCAGATATTTTAATATATCTGACTCAAACATACATTTGCACATTTTCGGCCTTTTACGTCAACTTTCGGGTAAAGACCTCCACCACAATAGTATGAATACAAAGAAGGATTAAGTCTAATTTACGCTAAAAACCCTAAATATGTAAACATATATAAGTAAATGCTGGGAGTTGTTGTTCAAGCCTTTTCTATTATATCGTTAAAGATAAAAAGGAAAAAATAAACTTTTAGTAGTATTGTACTTATAATATATTTATTAATACATTGTACAGTATATATCTTTGTAGAACCAAAACTATTAAAGTGTACTTATCATATTTGTAACGGTTACTCAGTTGACGGCAGGTTTATGGCCGCCAATCTATAAACATTCCGTATTTGTCGCCGTTCAGGATTAGTCGGCGACATTTACACTTAACAATATTTGACCATTTTTCCGCACACCGCCCGTCCTAAATCAATCGAAATTGAGATTTTAATACCACGTGATATAAAAAATGAACGTTTTTTTTTGTCTGGTTACCTTTATATAAATGTGAAATGCCATCTCCATGCACAATTGTGTACAGGTGCCGTTATATGTCGCACTTGCCGCTAGATGTCGCGCTATTGTCGCTAAATGTCGCAACCGCCCCTAAATTTACGGTAAATATTTTGCCGTAAAATGTCGCAATGATGAAGTTTTCGTATGTATGTGTATGTAAACCGTAACTGTTATGTCACTTACTGTTGAGTTTATAGACGCAGAGTTATCCTTTATTTTTTCATGAAATGTGAAATATGCTGCGTTTGTTTTTAAATTACGTTTACTGTATGTCATTAAAAGTGTCTCGTCGATGCACCTATCGCATTGATTACTTTTGCAGTAAAATTTCCAAATTATTTGCTCATTTGTACATACTGACCTGTTCATTTGTGATCTTCCTTGTCATATTTGATTACCAAATTATAATGGATTGTTACAGACATAGAACACTGTCTAACATTTTTCATATGAAATCGTTAGACTCGGTTTAGTGGACAGCAATGCTTAAAGAATCGTAGACAAACGTCAGCAATACTGTTTGCGCTTACCAATATGCTGAGTGCTCGTACGAACAAATTCGTTTTTATAAAAAGATGGCAAGTGTTTGATACTTTTATTTCAAAGTTTATAATTCATTAATGTTGTTACATGTCAGGATAATCTTTATGTGAAAATGTCCGATTTGCCCTATATCGCAATGCATGTTTGTAAAAACTGAAGGTTATCGCGTAAGTTCATAATTTCAACATAATTTCTTATTTAGGTAACAATTTACATTGAACTGAGGGACAGATTGTTATAATAAACTGACGTGTAAGTTTTGCTTTCTTTTTCTGTGATTTGTTTTTGTTATTTTTTGGGTAAAATTTGATATATAGAGGATATTTGTTTCCATAAATACAGGATTTATTTTCAGCGAGTGGTATGAAAATAAATATTTCATGAGTGGCGGTAGCCACGAGTGAAATATGAAAATTTTCTTACCACAAGATGAAAAAAAAATCCTTTATTTATAAAAAAAAAAAACTTGAATTTTCTGAATATTATATACATTTTTCTTTTTGATATTACAATTTGAAAGATTTTCCCTGAAATTGTGAGTATTGGCTGAATTTAGAAAAAAGTAGTCCGACAAGACAGCAATGAAAATACGGAAAATATGTTTCACTGCAGTGAAAAAAAAAGTTTACATTGAAAATACGAAAAATGAAGTACGCATTTTACTTCATGAATATTTCTCAATATTCTCTTTAATTTTTCATTAATAAGTATAAACAGAAATATCATTGTTATTATTAAATACCCATTGTATATTCACCCAGAAGATTTGTTTAGTTATATGTGAATATGATATTGTACATATTATTTTTTTTTAGTTTGTTTGTTTTAGTTTTTAATAAAAAAGAATATTTTATTTTTCATGCAGAAATGAATACAATTATTGTTCCTGATCATATTAATAATTAAAGGGAAGTTAATGCTAAAATATTTGCTATTGAAAGTTTCATACGTTATTCCCCTTTATTTGTCACATTCATAAATTTCATTCAAACTGTTGTTTTCTTTTTGTAGATTCTATTGATTCAATTTGTCTCAAATATAAAACAAAATTTACTGTAGCTAAATTTGATAATGTTAGGTAAATATGGACACATTCTTGAGCATACACTCGTATATATGTATTCAAATGCTTTTTAAGTAATTTTACTGTCTCATTAAACAGTCTCATTATTTTTCAGTTACATACGTTCATGTCATGTGCCATTTATGTATTATATGTTGTATTTGTATAAATAATATGGTGATGAGCTTGTTATGCTTAAATCAAGTGATAAAATTTCTGTTCTCTTCTTTTTAATCAGATGGTGTGTTTCATAAAAAAGCATTGTAATTGGAACAAAAGATTTTGATAAAATGGTGGTTTTAAAAGGGGATAAATATGTACTACTGTTATTCCTTATAACACATGCAACTGAAACCTTGGCAGAAAAACGGCTCCTCCTCCATTCAGAAGCTGATATAGCTACAGAACTTATTCGACTACGGAGTGAGTTAGCAAACGTAACTCAACAACTTGGCACTGCACTTGCCGAAATTAAATCTTTGAAATCGACACAGTCAAGCACTAACTGTAAGCTTATTATTTATGTCGTAAATTTTATGACAAATGAACATATGAAAACAAGCAAATTCCGTAGTTTGTTACTCACTTTTAGTATTATGTAACTATGAGTAAAAATAGAATTTTAATCACTTTATTTGTTTGTTTGTTTGTTTTGGGTTTTACGTCACATCGACACAGTATAGGTCATATCGCGACGTTCCAGCTTTACTGGTGGAGGAAGACCTCATGTGCCCTTTCGAGCATTATTTCAGGCACGAACGAGCACCTGAGTAGAACCACCGACGTTCCGTGAGCTAGCTGGATAGCTTCCTCACATGAAAGAATCCAAGTCTCTGTCGTGATTCGAACCCACAGAGGTGAGGGGCTTATTCACTTAAAAATATTATTGAAAGATTATGTAATTTTATTTAACCATTTATTTAAAGTATGTTGCCGTAAAAATTACAATCTTTGGTTCCAGCACTCTTAAGTGTTGAATATTGAGTCTCGTTCAAGCCGTGAGGGCAGTTGCACGTTTTCATTATCCCTCATGTATTTACTGTATTTACATAATATTATTTATCAAATTAGAATGTGCATTAGATCTATATAAACATTAAGTAACTCATGTTTATTTGGCAAAGCATAGTGTGAGACATGTATGATTCAAATAAAGATCTCACAAAAAAGGTTAATGAAACTCTAATAACTACGGACGTGCGGACATTCTCACAATTGGGCTTAATTCATTTATATTGAACTTTATGTGGCATTTTCCCACATAAACCATCCAAAATGATCTCTTAAACCGACGGTTTGTTTCTTAAAAAAAAACAGAAAGAAACATTGAATATTTGCAAGGACGAAGGGACAACACCATATCAATCTTACCTTTACGAATGTATTGGTTTTGTTATTATAATTCCAGTACCACTCCTCAGTTTTCTTGATATTGATGAAAATACATGTATTAAAGTCACACACACTTACAAATACATGATATTAAAAATTATGGTGTTACCATCCGCTCTAGTTTCAATAATTGTTAACATTGTCATTTAAAAATTCAGTTTCATGTCTTTTTGTCAGTATTTAAAAAGACGCTTTTAGTCTATTGCGAATTTATCATGCCTTTTATTGATTGGCATTTTTAATTGTTTATTTATTGCATTGAAAAAAAAAATATTGGTATGATTATTTGTTGGCTTTCTAATTAACCTTTGCTTTTATCACAACATGTTATAGTGGTAGAAAGTCTGGAATTATGACAATTTTCTGACATGTGTCGTTGTTTATTATTGTAGTACATCCAGGGTCTATGTACATCCGATGGGGAAAGAAGACCTGTCCGAATAGCACAGCATGGTAGGAATATTTAAACTTCTATGAACTCTGCTTGAATTTCCTCAAATTTCTGGTTTTACTGATTATACCTCTACAGAACATTTTACGCTACCGATCTTCAAACAAGATTTTATGTGGACTTTTCCGAGAAAAGATCATGTCAATAGTATGCTTGATTTTGTTGTTTGTGGAACTGCTTTGTCCATCCTGAAAACTTTGTTAATTTATGGACAGGTAATAACCACATTTACATCTATTAAGCCTCAATTTATTCATACTTATGATTTCAGGATATACTGCTGGAAAACATTACAATGATAAAGGCAGTGCTTCGAATAACATTTGTCTACTCTCTGATCCAACATGGTTACACTATGTAGATGGTAATCAGTCATATAGGGCCATTGTTTATGGTACAGAAACTGACATTCCAACAAATCCTTTCTTCAAGTATGATATAGATCAACAAGACATGCCTTGTGCTGTATGCAGATCAGACAGGTCCACGACTCTTATGATACCAGCCCGTAAAAACTGCTACCCGGGATGGACATTAGAATATTATGGATACCTCGTTAGTGCTGCAGCTACCCACTATTACGGATATGAAAATGTTTGTTTAGACGGAGAGCCCGACTTTCTAGATCATGGTGCAAAAAGTGACGATGAGCATGTTTTCCATCTGGTTGAAGGTCACTGTGGATCACTTCCTTGTCCACCATACGTCGATGGGCGTGAATTCGCCTGTGTCGTATGCTCTAAATAGATTGTAAGATCTGTTTCAAACAATAAATGTATAACTAGTTTTCTATCGATTTTATACATCTAATTTAATTGTTTAATATATGTCTTGTAGTTTGTCAATATGTTCTTAGTAAGGTTGTTACCAACACGATAGAAAAAAGTGATATCTACGATACATATACCTTTATCATTACTAAGTGCTTCCTTTTCTGAAGTTATAAACTTACACATTTTATACCACGGAATGTACCGTATGGTTTTAAAGCTAAACTATTCTTGTGCTTTAAATGAGAATTCTATAGGTACCGAACCGAGATTACAGTTCGCTTCTTTTGTTTCTTTGTCACACCAGATAGCGGCAGATGAGAAATTTAGAAAGTGATTATATAATCAAGAGCGCGTTCTTTTAACTTTCCAATTCTATTTCTCGTATTTTGTTTTACGTTCAGGTAAACAGATATGTAGCTCATTATAGAATGTGGTATTTAATGTAGGTTTATAGGTAAGTTATTCTTATTGAAACTAATATGGTCATTATTTCTTTTATTACGTTTAGAACATTATCCGATTTAGATTGGCGTAATTATTAACTAGACGTAGAATATCGGATTAATATTATAAGGTCCTTTGTCATTTTGTATTAAGCAGCAAATTATCAAATGATATGTTGTATACGTTATTTGATTATATATACATGCACCTAATTTTAACAAAACTGAATAACTTAACATGAAGTCTTGTGTTATAAAGGTAACAAAATGTATACAAAATAGTATTTTGACTTCCATACAAAATACTAATTTACTATAATTATACCATGTAACAACATAACAAAATCAGCAAAAGTTAGTTTATGTATATGACAAATGAGAATGGTTTGGAATCTGTAACAATATACCAAAACTAAAAAAGTTTACGATTAATGAAAATCATAGCATTTCTGATGCATAATGGGCCTTTAACTTTTCTGAAAAATAAAATCAAATCGCCGCAGTGTCATGATTTCAGATACCTAATAACAATCAATGTATTAAACGGTTAAAATAAAATATGATTCCAAAAGGAAAAGGTTAATAAAATAATCACTGCGCATGGATTTATTTTATTTATACTAATCTTGTACAAATCTTGTTGTTCATTTTGTTTCAATGTACGCAGATGATGACCATGTTAAGGCTAAATTATTCGGGACAATGCTATAAAATTTAAAAATATACTATGCTCACTTTGGTTAAAACACCTTTATTGAGATTCTATTGAAATCTAGGAATTCTTTTAGAATATGTCTAATCTGAATAAAAGAATGCACAAACTATGATGAGGAAGCTGCATTCCATGTTACTGGTCAAGTTATTATGGTTCTTTCTTTATAGTTCTTTCTTAATGAAAACAACTTTTTTTAATGGGACTATGTACTTATACTGTCTTTACATATAGAGAACAGAGCTTGAAACGTAACATATATTCTCTTTGACCATATTTCTTTTTATGATATATTGTATGATTTCTTTCGAGAATGATTGTCATATGAATGGAACTTAGAATGTAATTCTGCTCTAAGAGTTTATGTATACTCTTTCTGGGATCATACATGCCAATCTTATTATGGTTGAGGATGGAATACCGATAAAATAATGTGGTAAATAACTAGGTAATTGGGACGCTTACAGGTTGCCTAACATTTCAATTGAACTATAATAAGTAATGTAAGTTAATGTAAGATGATGTAAGTTTTTGTAAGTTGAAGTTAAAGCAATGAACATTCACTGTTATCTTACCACAGACATATTTCAATGTTTCATATAAATAAGGCAAATAACAGAGAAAAAAATACTACTAAGATACCTGAGATGCAATCTAATAGACAGAAGATATATAAATAACAAATCGTTTACAATTACATTTAGCTGTATACAGCAGCTGGTCATTGGCGTTTATCACTCAAAATATTATTATCCCGACAATACTTTCCGATTGTTTTCCATTTGTCTCAGTGTTTTTTGTTTTGGAAAAGTTGTTCCGGTTAGGTGGTTTCCTGCTTACATTTGTTAGTGCATGATTGAACGGGAAACCAGTCCATGTTTCCGCTGCAATCGTGTAAATCGCAACTTTTCGGCCCTTTCCGTCACTCTTCGAATTAATGATAAAAGCCGAGGCAGTTCCGATTGCAATTGTGACAATTCGGGCGATTCCGTCATACTGCGGAATCAGACGAAGTGATATTACGGAAATCTAAGCTATTTTAGTTACTTCGGTAATCCCAGTTTGTTTATATAAATAGGATTTCTATATTACTTGATTTATCGGAATAGAAGGAAGAAATAAATTATAAACGAAATTTTTCCGTTTCAATTCTTTTTCAAGACGCAAAAGTTAGTTTCTTTTAGAATTGGTTTTTGTCTTTATTAGTTTTATACAATAGAGAATGGTTACTGTAGTAGTATTCCGTCTCCAAAGGGTGGTCCTGCTTACCAAAAGATCGTGACCGAATCACACAGATTATTAGTGCATGATCGAGTTATATTTAGATCTTAGTCTTTAGTAGAGTTTAAACGTCTTGGTGAGGTAAAATCTAAAAATAGCCCATGCATATAATTAAGGTTACCTCGTGCTGATCTACAGATAGCGCATCCTGTGTTGTCATCATAAATATTTTAGGTGTAACATAGTTGATACATGCTTATTAATTGGTACCACGTAACGAAGTCTTTTAGTGCATATACTTGTCTATAAAGCTGCTATATAAATGAAATTAGCAACTGCCAAAACGAATGACTCTCTCTGCGAAAAATGTGGAAATAAAATGTGCACACTTGTTTCCCTTCAGTATGATAGATAGATCTCCACGTTGGAGAGCCAATGTTAGTATTTTTACGATTGGTTATTTTCTTTATTAGTTTTATACAATAGAGAAAAGATTTCAAATCGTTTTGGACAAACAATATTCGTTTTTACAAAAAAAAAATGTTACTGTTATCGCCAGCATGTTCCTGTTCAGTTATAATCAGTGGACTTCTTGTCCTTCTTTTGTCCAAATTTGCATGCATAACACTGGTGCTCAAACAAATGGGCACAAGTGCTTGTCCAGTCTTGGGCTTACCCTACCTATCCCTTTAAAAGTGAAACTTTATGGCTTGCAGCCAGGGCTGCAAGCCATTTGTTTTGGAAAAATTGCTCCGGTTAGGTGGTTCCTGCTTACATTTGTTAGTGCATGATTGAACGGGAAACCAATCTATGTTTCCGCTGCAATCGTGTAAATCACAAATTTTCGGCCCTTTCCGTCACGCTTCTGATTATTGATAAAAGCCGAGGCAGTTCCGATTGCAATCGTGACAATTCGGGCGATTCCGTCTTACTGCGGAATCAGACAAAGTAATATTACGGAAATCTAAGCTATTTTAGTTACTTCGGTAATCCCAGTTTGTTTATATAAATAGGATTTCTTTTTTTACTTGATTTATCGGTTTAAAGCGTAAGTAGAAGGAAGAAATAAATTATAAACGAAATTGTTTCGTTTCAATTCTTTTTCAAGACGCAAAAGTTAGTTTCTTTTATAATTGGTTTTTGTATTTTCTGATCGCAGATCAGTAAATACATAGCTAACATCCACGATCTAACACAAAATTTCCTAACAGACCTAACAACGCAAAGTAGTTCTCACTCAAAACTGCTTATAAACCAGCAATTTAAAAGAAAGAACAATTTTTTCTTACAAGTGTCCAACAAATTACTACACATTCAAACTTTAAAAGTAGCGTTGGCTAATAGAATTGTCCATAAATGCACACTCACAAATTACGCGGATGAATATGATTTTAATCAATGAATATGCTATTTTTAGCGATGTCGATTATCGAATACTACACAAATAAATCTGAATGCCGAGTAGTTGAATATATAGTTTCTACATGTTGGACTGTTTGGGCGAGAAGATTTTTGCTAAATTATTTACTTCAATTTTAAGCAACAGGTTTACCCTGAACAAAATACCTCGAAATTACGCAATGGAAATTCTAAATTTAGAATGACTTGATTTTATTCAGCCTGTGCTGCTTTAAAAACCCGAAATGCAATGGAAATTCTGAATTTAGAATGACTTGATTTTATTCAGCCATTGTTTTTATAACTTCCCGTGGTGCAGTGGTAACGCGCTCGTTTCGTGTGTGAGAGGTCTGGAGTTCAAATCCCAGTTGAGACAACATTTTTTTAAATTCTTTTTTTAGTGTTTTTGTTAAGGAAATAGCCACGATATGCAAGGATAAAGTGTGGCTATCATAAAAAATGAACATAAATGAATTTTTGATGCAACTCTAGTTATGCAAAATTCCGTATGTATCAAACTCTGGTGCCCTGCAAGATGAATTAAAGTACATAACAAGAAAAGCATTGATGCAAAGCATCAAAGGGCGTCCAAGCAAGAAATGCAGCAGGTGAAGATGAACTAGTAGATATATGATTATAAACTTTTCAATGGTTAATTGGTTTTTACCAGAATTGTGTCGCAGTCCACTCTTGACGATATGGAAAGGTGCTGCTAATAGGTTCTGGGCTTGAGGGTCGCTATAAAAATACAGAAATACGCTCTCAGAAAATATCTATTATGAATGAATACGAAGTCTGGCTCGCGCCATGAAAATCTTCAGTAGGAGTGCAAAGACAAACTAATGACAAATGACACAAAATCATGAATGGCAAAATGTAGAATAACAAGTATGGGATCAATACAGACATTCATATTTACCTATAAAAATACAGAAATACGCTCTCAGAAAATATTTATTATGAATGAATACGAAGTCTGGCTCGCGCCATGAAAATCTTCAGTAGGAGTGCGCATGCGTGAAGGTACTTTTTTGCGGAAATAGAATATTTAAGATTGAGGCCCGTACCAATGGTTAGTACATACTTGTTAATAAATGAATGAATGAAGAAATGAATGAATGAGTAAATGAATAAAAAGGATGAATGTATGGAATATAGGAAAAGGACACAAATATAGGACTTCACATAATCTACGGTGTACAATACGGGACATACATTTACAAATAACATCTAACATTAATACATCAATATGACCCTGCGACAATTGTATATCACTTATGAATGAACGGACGAAAGACATTGTTTATTATTAACTTTGATTGGCATGATAGAGATTAGAATAGTACTTGTTATTTCTTTATGATCGTGGTTATTAATAGCAACGGATATACATGTATACAATCATTTATAATCCATATGTGTAATGCATGATCAACACCACACTTGTGTAATTGTCCCTTATTATGTTATCGCTATTAGCGAAGACCCCCTCTAAAGGTATCTGTTCACACTTACTAACAATATGACACTGGTTACATTACCATGTTAATCATGTTGAGCATAATTGTTTATTATACAATAATTGTAATATCTATTTTAATAAAAAAATACAGATGTTATGATTATTGTTTTCTTTTCTTTTTTGTGTTTTATGTGCTATTTTAATATGAGTTTTACGTTTACTACTATTTTAAGAATTCAATTGTCATATTGACCGACGATTAAAAGTAAAAACTTAACTGGAAAAAGTCAGTAAATTATGGTTAATCTTTCAATATATAATATTGTTTATTCTTAAACCATATACATGTACATTTGTATTTTTCTTTATCATTTTTTAAATTATCAATCAATTGAATAATTCATAAAATCTAATTTGTAACTTTGAATAATTCCTCGGCATCTTTACTAAACACGAATAACAAATTAAATAAAATGTTTCAAAGTTGATAGTGTCATGTTAATACCATAAAAATGTACCTTTTTTCTCAATTATTGTACATATTTATTGTTTTTATCTGTTATAGATAAAATAAAACATGCTATTGTTGTTGTTGGTTTTTTTTTCGAATTATATGTTTATGTACAATAATTATCAATAAATTTGAGAGTTGATCTGTGTTTATTAATTATTGTAAGCAAACTAAGTGACAAACATTTATTTTGAAAAAAAAACTTATATAACTGTAAAATATTTGTTTCTGTTCTGTAACGATATCAAACATCTACTCCAAAACCCGGAGAGACCGGACAATAAACGTGTGGTACTATTCGCAGGTCACTAGTAAATCCCGGTCAAAATAGACCAGGAGAGACGCGGGAATTGCCGATAGGAGTACATCCCTCTATAAATAGATTTTCGGAATATTTAGGTCATCAACTCATCATTCTATTCAGCTTTCGGATACATGTACCATAATAACCCACTGTGTACTACAAAATGATAAATAAAATACCCCGAAGAGCGCGATTTATTGACGTAAAACGTTATTTCATTTGAAAATGTTTGCATTGCGAAATTCTCCAGTTCGCTATTCATTGTATATATCGCGACATTTCATTTTTAATTAATAATGAAGCACCCTCATACTGATCGGAATGATCGGCTTTTATTATGTCCGACTAAAAGGCTCGAGAAGTTGCTGTCGCCCTTTCACAAAATCTTATACAGTACGATTTAGATTGCAAGGATCAGAGAATACCACAGAGCTTGCAGCCCTTTGATTGTCTCTATCAGTTTTATACAATAGCGAATTGTTACTGTAGTAGTATTCCGTCTCCAAAGGGCGGTCCTGCTTACCAAAAGATCATGACCGAATCACACAGAATATTAGTGCATGCTCGAGTTATATTTAGATCTACTGAGTCTTTTATTTAAACGCAATTCAACGTCTTTGTGAGGTAATCTAAAAATAGCCCATGCATATAATTAACGTTACCACGTGCTGATCTATAGATATCGCATCCTGTGTTGTCGGTATATCTGTGATCATAGATATTTTAGGTGTAACATAGTTGATACATGCTTATTAATTGGTACCACGTAACGAAGTCTTTAAGTGCATGTACTTGTCTATAAAGCTGCTATATAAATGAAATTAGCAACTGCCAGAACGAATGACTCTCTCTGCGAAAAAAGTGGAAATGAAATGTGCACACTGGTTTCCGATAGATCTCCACGTGGGAGAGTCAATGTTAGTATTTTTACGATTGATTATTTTCTTTTTTAGTTTTATACAATAGAGAATAGATTTCAAAATCGTTTTTGACAAAAATATTTGGTTTTACAAAAAAACTAAATAAACCCTTTATGATATACAAATACCGTAATTCAAAAAAATTGTGATAATAAATTGAAAAAAACAAACAAACAATTTTAAAGGGTTGGGATGATGGCACAACTGAGTAAGCATTTCCTTTTAAAAGGAAACTTTATTTAATACTAAGTTATACATGTATATTTCTGTGTTATTAAAGTGGAATTTAAAAGCATTCTGTCCAGAATGTATGCATAACTTTCTTTTAAAAGAACAATGTTTGATATTATGAACCCTTTAAGTTAAATAAATAAATGTCAGATTGTAACTTCAAAGCGTGTGTCTAAAATTGTTCTTATGAAATCGTTGTTCATTCAACTTTCTGGACATTATTTTTGATCTCGTGACTGTATATATTCTTGTTGATACTTTCTGTCACTGGCTACTTCATATTCGACATTGAGCTTGTTTAGCTATAATCACGAAAGAAAACCTAACACAAGGCATTTGTTTTAATACTCGTGTTTATGTTACTTTCTCTCTTAGTAGAGAGTAATAATGATTGAATATTATATTTCATATAACTCACAGCCCTTTCAGCAATGTACAAATGTAAATGATATATACATAAACCTTTTATAAAGAGTCTGTATTAGGAATATTTAAATATAATCGTATTGAACAAAGTCATTCTCTGATACCATTATCAATAATGACAACACATGTAGGAGCGATGAATTGTTTTACATGTAGTTATTTCCCCTTTTATAGATTTTTTTGTGACAGTTTTATGATTTTTTGATTTGTACAAAATAGAAACCTTAAAGAACGCCCAAAAAAGGCAAAATTGAAGATGCCGCAGGCTCGAGCTGATTGAGTCGGTTCATGACTAACAGTGAGTAGTGCATCAAAGTAAAATGTTATAATTTTGTGTGTGCGCTTACCAGTATGCGCGAAAGAAAGTGTGCGCATTTACATATGTACGTGCAAGTTTTGAGGATGAAGTAGATACAAATTATAAGAAATCAGTACTTGTCAAATATATATTTTATTTATATTCTTTTAAAAGTTCTTTACAGACTATCTAACGATCGATTACAAAATAAAAATTAAAAAAAAAATATAAACAGGAAGAATTTGATTGTTACAGTTGAGTGATCTACAATTTACAATAAATTTATACATGTTAAGATTATGTGCTTATTTTGAATGCTTATCTTTGTTTCAAAAATTGTTCGACTTAGCGACTACATTAAAAGATCACTATGGTAAATATTTAATCTTTAATAATAACAATAAAATTGCTTTTAGTGATTGTGACAAGGGTACTACTCGCTCTAACTGTTGTCAATTCTTAACCAATGAATCTTCATCGGTTTTTGTGAAAACCTTCCTGGTATCGATGCAACATAACTTAATTACGTTACATATTCTGATTGTATATAATTAGTGAGAATAACTCTTCTCGGAACTTTAGAGAGCGCAAAAGTTAATGGTTTTGATAAAAATTTGACTTGGTGTTAATTTAATATCTGTGTGAATATTTAATATTCTGCCGTACTGTTATTGCGTTGTAATTTCAATTTTGTGCTGTGACACAATCAATCGTATCAGGGAAAGGAAAAAACGTTTGCTTCGTGCCATATTCTGAGCATTTGATACATGGCATACAATTGCTGATTCGACTTCGAGAAGTGTGAGATTAGCTCAACGTCACTCAAACAACTTGGCAATGACTCTCGTGTTGAAATTAATTCTTGTAACATCGACACAGATCAAGCAATATTTTATCAGATCAATACCTTCAAGTAATTCTCCGTTGCCTCGAAATTATTATCATTTGAACAAATTTCGAACCAGTTCAAGCCTTAAATCAACAACTTGTTGCTGCTACTTGCCGAAATTACAATATATATAGAAAATCAGACATATTCGAGAGCACTACTGTAGAGTGGCTGTTTTAATACAGTTATTTCTATTTGATGTGGTGATCACGGTGGTTTTTAACTCAGTAATCTAAAAAGCATAACGGAAATGATTTTTTCATACAGACACACAGCTGAAAAAATTTCGAGTTTCGGATAGTTCGATTTGACACTTCAATACTAATTACCAAATAAGTATTTAAAAAATTATATAGATACCTGGAGTGATGGGAAAAAAAGATTTGTGGATAACTTTAAGCTCGCTCCTAACTTTGGCAGAGACCAAAGAGTATGCCTTTTGTTCGTTCTCTTCATTATTTATCTCTCTCATAACTTTCTGATTAATCAAGATAGTCATAAAGATGTGAGCACCTTCTTATTGTTACTTAGTTCCTTCTTTCATCACTCGTACATCAGAGAAAAATTTGAATCTCATAAGGAGTTTTGGTGTTTATCAGATCATGGCAACTCTCACACATTTGCATTTTCTATAAAGCAATTTTCATCACGAAACTCGGCACTACATTCGATAAATCGAAATATCCATGTTTTAATATTAAAGTTCTCCGTGTAAAATAAAGATGCAGATACCTCTTTCAATAAGAAGATGCTATTGCTTGTTTGTGCATAACATTATACAATTCTTTACAATGAGTATATGACTTAGTATGATCATAAATGGAACAACTGTCTCTAGTCAAAATAACATACCTTCTTTCTACCATGTACATAAGCGAAGATAAGAGTGAAAAAAAAATCTCATATATGAGTTACCAAGGTCAAAAAATGAAAGATATTCATGTGATAAGTCTCTTACAAGACCCAACTTAGAATACTCAATAATTTCTACACCTCTACTTCTATGGCCAGTAGTGGGACTACATAGAGATAATTATAGAAAAAAAATATCAGAATGTGAGATACCGAGGTGCCAACAGCAATAGAGAACACTTAAGTGGAGCCTATTGTCAAATATTCTATCTCTCTCAGTATTTGCTGGTGAGGGTAAATATTAAGTTGCTGAAATAATAAAACATTGCCTACATCCAATTGAATGTGTGTTAATTAGAAAAACAATATATATTTGGATTTTAGAACAGAAAGACATTTACCAAGTACAGACAAATATAAGAAAGTGTGTAAAAACAACATCATACATTTATTGCAGGACAATTACATGAATTTACATTATGATTGTATAATGTCTGAGATTAATGTGGACCATTAGGCTGACTTAAGCAACTATAATCCCAATGTGTGGGCGGTACAACGTAAATTTAAGAGTGTAATAGATAAAAGAAAGCTTATTACGTAATTACATTAGAATTAAGAAATACAGAGAAACCATACAGAAACAAGAGTTTTTCAATGAGATTCCAACAAACATTTACCTATGTTTTCAAAGTTTTCATAGTACAGATATTTGTTTTCGAGAGTGACTTTTTGAGCACTTGTTATTCACAAATATTATATAGTCATTTACCTCAGTTGAGTCTATTTCATTGCACCTCTAGCCGACTCCAAACATTTTCTTTACATTTAATGCGATAAGAAAAAATCCAAAATTGCTTGTATAATCTGCTTATGACGTACCATCTATTCCATTCTATTTTCGATGTCTGTCGATAGATTATGCATATATCACTCTCATATTTTGCTAATAGTTATCACGACACTTTGAGTTTTACTTGTATATATATATTTCCATATCTTTATATGTCTACTTTAGTTGCATACGACCCAAGATAGTATCTCTAACATGGAAGTAAAAGAAATTCATCCAACAGATCATAAATTTAGATTCTATCTACCAATATTTTAAGGTTTCATAAAAATTATTTTCTAGTACTATATATGCACAGTTTTCACGGGATTCATGTTATCTGTGTGAGCTATCATCTGATTGTGTCTGTTTTACGGTTATCAGTTCGAAGTAGACGAGCGACAAGGACGCTAGAACGTGTGGCGGTAAACCTTAAAGATGTTTAACTGAGTGGTAGAGTGCCTTTTTCAATATAATATACTTTGTGTACTTTATATTACATTCAGCCGATTAGGGTATCTAGCCCATTGTAACATTACGACATTGTTTGGGGAAAGGACGCATGTCCATCAGCAACAGCGAAATGAGTTTTAAGTTTGGCAATTTCCATGTAAAAACGGCATATGGCCCAGGTAAAAATGCGTGTGCCACTCAGGAAAATAACATGGTACGGCAATTTATAAAGCAAAATGATGGATTATAATAATTATTTTTAAAATGAAAAAATAAAACTCAAATTCAGGTGCACTGTTTTGAAAATTAATTGTGTGATTGAATTTTACGTATCAAAACAACACTCAGAGGTTTCTATAGACTTTTGTTGGGTCGCCTGGGTCCTTGCCACTGGTTCTTGTGCTGGGGTCGTTATGGGGGTTGCGTTCATTTGAAACGCCGCCTTTCCTTGTTGATCTTGTTTATCATATTTCCTGCTGGAGAAAGACCTTTGTAGAACCACCAACATTCTGTAAGCGAGCTGGATAGCTCCCTAACATGAAAAATTCAAAGTTCTTTACGAGACTCGAACCCACAGCAGTGAGGTGCAATAGGTTTGAAGTCAACGACCTTAACTACTGGACTACGGACACCCAAGTTGAATGCATCAAAATTTTGTAAGCATTACGAAATCGGTATGAACAGTCCATTCAAACACAATCGTCATGTCTATTGATAAGGCTTGTACTTTGTTTATTAATTTCATAGCCACCTTTACAGCAGTAAAGACGTCATTTGAACATACATGTATTACAAAATAATTCCAGGATATTCTGCTGGAAAAAATTACGGAGAGAGAGGAAGTGGAGCAAATAACATGTGTCTGCCTTCTGATCCGACATGGTTAAACTATGTAGATGGATATGCGGAAGTGAAGGGGAGCTGTTTATGTACAGAAAACGTGAACATTCCAGCCAGGCCCTTCTTAACGAAGGTTATTGCGCGTAAATCAACAAGACATGCCTTGATGCTGTATGCAGGCAGACTCTCCGACAGGTCCTAACGACTTCTTCATATCCAAGCATCGTTAAAAACTGCTACCGGGTATGGACATAAATAGCCAAATATTGAATGGAGCTCACCTCGTTAGTGGCCGCAGCCAAGCCCACACTAATTAACGGATATTGAGAAGATGTTAGTGATTTAGAGGAGCGAGCCCCGACTCTAGATCCCATGTGCAAAAAAAATGATCTCGGATGAGCAGTTTTCCATCTGTGTGAAGGTCACTTGGATCACTTCCTTTGTCCACCATCGTCGATGGGCGTATATTCGCCTGTGTATCGTATGCTCTAAATAGATTGTAAGATCTGTTTCAAACAAATAAATGTATAACTAGTTTTTCTATCGATTTTATAACTTCTAAATTTAAGATTGTTTAATATATGTCTTGGTAGTTTGTCAATTATGTTCTTAGTTATAGGTGTGTTACCAATGCGATAGAAAAAAGTATATCTACAATTCATTTATCTACCTTTAATCCATTTACTAAGTGTACTTCCTTTTCTGTATAGTTATAATAACTTACATTTTCTACGCGGGATGAAGTACGCGTATTTATTTAAAGCTAACACTAATTTCTTGTGCTTTTAAATGAGAAATCTATATAGGTGAGTTTTAAACAACGTTTTGACACGGCGGAAACAGTGCGCACATCTTACAAGAAAGGTTTTATAAAACCCGAACCAGATTACCACTTCGTGCGTTATTGTCTTTGTCACACCAAAACAAGCGGCAGAATGGAGAGAAACTTTAAGAAAAGATGATAATATTAGATTATAATGCAACGTATTGCAGAGAGTTTCTTTCACTTTCCATATATGCGTATATTACTCGTATCTCTGTTCTCACCGTTCAGATGTAACCAGTGACCTAGCGCTAGGCTTTATAATATATAGAATTACTGTATTTAACTGTAGGTGTTATTGGGTTAAGTTATAATTCTATTGACACGGTTAATAATGTAGCTCATATATTATTATCTTCTATATTCAACGTTTCATGACATACCACAATAGAAATTCGGATAATAATGAGACTAAGACGATTATGAAAATATCGTGGTACAATATACAATAATACATATAAAGAGTACCTCTTGTTCATTTCGTTATAATTATAGCAGCAAATTATCAAAGATGAATAATGTTTGTCATACGATATAAATGTGCCAAATTATATTATACAGCAAACCATAATAACCTTAACACAAACTGAATAACAACAAACATATAAATAAGTCTTGTGTTCATAAAGCGTCAACAAACATGTATACAAATAGTATTTTTGACCTTCCATACAACATACTAATTTACATAATTATACCAATGTACAACATAACAAAATCCACGCAAAAGTTAGTTTCATGTATATGGACAAATGAGAATGGCTTGGAACATGTAACAATATACAAAACTAAAAAAGTTTACGATTTAATGAAAATCATAGCATTTCTGATGCATTAATGGGCCTTTAACTTTTCTGAAAAATAAAATCAAATTGCGCCGCAGTGTCATGATTTCAGATACCTAATAACAATCAATGTATTAAACGGCTTAAAATAAATATGATTCCAAAAGGAAAAAGGTAATAAATAATCACCTCGCGCAATGGATTTATTTTATATTTATACTAATCTAATGTACAAATCTTGTTCGTTCATTTTTGTTTCAATGTACGCCGATGCATGACCATGTTAAGGCTAAATTATTCGGGACCAATGCTATAAAATTTAAAAAATATACTATGCTCACTTTGGTTAAAACACCTTTATTGAGATTCTATTTCTAAAATCTAGGAATTCTTTTTAGAAATTGTCTAATCTGAATAAAAGAAGTGCACACACAACTGATGAATGGACCGTTCAAGCTGCATTCCTCTCAGTGTCCCATATTATATGGTTCTTTCTCAATTATAAAAAATCATTCTTCTTAAATGACACTATGTAATTAAAGAACTGTGCTTTACAAAGAGAGAATATGAGTTTGAAAGTCCGACTGAGTGCCACATATTTTCATCTTTTAGCATAATACGTTTTATCATATGTTTTATGACTTCTTTCGAGAATGATTGTAATATGGATATCAAAGGAACTTAGAATGTAATTCGGCTATAAGAGTAAATGCATATTCTTTCTGGTCCTTTGGGGTCATTTATGCCAATCTTATTAGTGTTGAAGATGGAATACCAATAAAAAATATTGTGAGTGAATATGTACTATTTTATCTGTTTTTATTGCTTTTAAGAGTTTTTCCTTTTGATAATTGAAATGCAACAATTTATAAACTAAGTAAATGGGAAGCTTACAGGTTACCCAACACGTCGATTAACTGTATATTATCAGCATAACAGTTAATGTATGCTTTTGTAAATTAAAATTTAAAAAAATGAACATTCAGTGCCATCTTACCACAGAAATATCTTAATGTTTCATATAAATAAGGAAAGACACACAAGAGAAAAAATACTTAGGTACCTGAGAGGACGTTGAAATCTAATAGACAGAACATATCTGATTAAAAAATCGTTCATTAGTACATGAAGCTGTATACAGCAGCTGGTCATTGGCGTTTATCATTCAAAATATTATTATCCCGACAATACTTTCCGGCTGTATTCCATTTCTCTCAGTGTTTTTCTAATACTAAGTTATATATTTCTGTGTTATTAAAGTGGAATTTTAAAGCATTCGGTCCAGAATGTATGCATAAAGTTCTTTCAAAAGAACAACGTTTGATAATATTAAATAGAGAAAATAAGAATCCCTAAAGAAAGCCCAACACGACAAAATTAAAAATGTTGTAGGGTCGGTTTGATTAAGCCTGTTCATGGACGGTACTGTCAAGTGCAAACTTACGTCCACGCCCCCTAGCACCGGCTTAAGCAGACATGAACTGGTGCAATTTTGAATTTTGAAACATCCGACGATGTGTTCATATGGCGGTTATCATGGAACCTTCAATGTGACACGTAAGTGCAATTCCATGAAAAGCGGCATATGGTCAAGTAAAAGAATGTGTGTGCCTTAAACGAGAAAGCAATGGGCGGAACTAAATAAAAATAGAATTTTGAAAGGGGGATCACAGAGCTTATGAAGCCTGCCAATCACAGATAAAGAACAGTCAAAAGACAAATTTAAAAAGCAATGCCACATATCCAAAGGCGTGATTCAACAGTATTCAACTTCAGGAATACTGGAACCACCCAACTAAGAAAATAGCCGAATAGAATGAACTAAATTTACCAACAAGCACAACAATATTTGTGTGCTGAACGATCTTTAAGGATCGGAAATATAAGATCTCTGATTGAATGTTACGGGGCGACATTTTTACAGCCTCCAACGGCACAAACAACGCTTGATGTGGCGATAACATAGAGAAAATAAGAATCCCTAATGAAAGCCCGACACGACAAAATTTAAAAATGTTGCAGGCTACGTTTGCATTTAGCAAGTTCATGGACGGTACTGTCAAGTGCAAACTATATGGAAAGGTTCAGCATGTACATGTTCGGAATTTATAACACTAAATTACTAGGAAATGAGTATAAATTTTTGGCTTAAACTTAAATTTTGGTATTCATTTAGGATCTCAACCCGATACGGAATTAGACCCAACCCGTTGTAGTCTAGAAAGTAGTTCTTTAAAAATTTGAAGTGGCCCAATTTAAGTAATCTCTAGTTAGATTGGTCATATTTAAAGTGTTATTTATTGCACGTGTGTAATTTTTTGTGTGTTATATAATGACTTTAAAAGTTGTTTTTTGTGTATTCTCCATAGGAACTCATTTGTTGGCGGTAAGGATTAAAGATGTTACTACCTGTCAGCAGTCAGGAGTTTTTAAAGTGCGTGAATTTAAACAGTGTATCAGCAGAGAAATGAAGATTTCTGAAAAAAAAGGGGATGGCTAACCTATTATATTTGGGCCTCATTGGACTTAGTTAATGTTTAAAGTTGAAGACAGTATATAATTCATCAAGAACAGTGGAATCCAGAATTAAACCTCAAATGTGACTGATTTACTTTTAGAACAAATAATACGAAAATTCACCGGGCCGAGTCCTTAAGTTATTTAATGTATCTGCGGTAATGATCTTTAAATTCATGTTGACTCAAGAGGCACCTATTTACTGTTTTATTTTTGTGACCATTGCAGACCAATGCCAAGGCCGTCGAGTCGTTTTTTGGACACTCCGAAGTAACACTGTGTCACCGACCACCGTCTATCCAAGTAAAATGAATAGTCAAAACCACAAGAAAAGAATCGAAACTATTAAATATTTATCAGACTGACGCCACTGAATGGTGACTGATTTATGTCATGTCGTATTTTTGTTGTTTTGTTGTTGTTTTTTTGCCACGAAAATGTACAGATACAAGTTTCGTACATTGCATAAACTTCGTATATTCGCACTTTTAAACCTTGTCGTATCTTTTCGTTCCGTAACGGCGAAAATAAGACATTGCAAACATTTCAGTTACGGCCCACGATCTGTACTTCAGTACTTTGATTCATCGAAAAAAGTGAATTATTGTCAGTCAAATTGTATTTACCGAGTGCTAGAGACAAATCTAAGTTGAGAAATTGACCTTATAATGTACTTTTTTAACCAAGTGATATTTCACAAAAATGCTGGTATCTTGTTTACGTGTGGTTTCCTTCATTCCGACGCACCTTGTTCCAGTCGTTAGGGCGCTTTTACCTTGTGGGCTAAAGGAACATTTCGTTTTAGGACAACGAAAAGCTAGCCTTCACAGCTTTATTTCCTCTTCTATTAGTTAACAAGTCCAGCATATCTTCAGTAGACATTCTGGTGATTAAAGATGTTGCCTTCTCGCAAACAATTAAACTCCCGGTCCTGGGACGCTACTTTGAATCGGAACAGACCATAAAAAGTCAAGAGGTAATTCTCAATATCTATACTATACAACCACTTATAGAAATCTTGTCCGACTGAGCAAAGATTTGCGACAGTTCTTATTATTGGTGGCAAAAGTTTTAAGGTTATAGTCAATAACCTCAGAGTCACTGCGTCCTTGGGAAAGCATTAATTTTAGCTATCTACGGACATTGTATAGATTATTTCTACCTTTAACTGAAACACCTTAAAATGTATTTGAGTATCTTAAACATAATCGTAATGAACAAAGTCGTTGTCTGATACCATTATCAATAATGACAACACATGTAGGAGCGATGAATTGTTTTACATGTAGTTATTTCCCTTTTTATTTATTTTTTCTTACAGTTTATGGATTCTTTTAATTTGTACAAAAAGAGAAACTAAATGCAAGCAAAAGTATAAAAGTAATCCAAATTCTGTGTGCTACTCTTGCCAGTATTGCGCGGTACTAAAGTGTGGTCCTTATTTACATATTGTACGTTTGCGAAGTAATTTGGAAATTGAAGTTAGATACAAAACTATAAGAAATCATCCTCAGTACTTGTCATAATAGGTATTAATTTTATTTAATATTTCTTTTTAAAAGTTGCGTTTACAGACAATCACATCGATTTTACAAATAAACAGGAAGAATTTGATACGTACAGTTATATTACAAATTTCAAAATTGATACATGTTAAGATTATGTGCTATTTTGATGTTATCTTTGTTTCAAAATGTTCCACTTTTACTACATGTAAAAGCATATTCAAATTTTGTAGGATCTGAAGGTTATCGTCGCCTTGTCGTGTCATTTCAACGAGATCTTTAATCACTTTCGTTTTGTTAAACCTTATCGAGATAACAACTTACTTTATTTTAATCAGGAGGAATAACCTTTAAGGAAAAGAAGATAACAACGTTTTGAAAAAGAAGGTTTTGAAAAAATGCTGGTTTTAAAAAATATGGAAATTATATGATACTGTTATTGCTTGTGACACAATCAATCGCATCAGGGAAAGAAAAACGTTTGCTTCTCCATTCCGAAGCTGATATGGCTACAGAGCTGATTCGACTTCGGAGTGAGTTAGCCAACGTTACTCAACAACTTGGCAATGCTCTTGTTGAAATTAATTCTTTAACATCGACACAGTCCAGCATTTATCAACAATTCGGTACATCTCGTGCCGAAATTAAATCTTTGAAATCGAACCAGTCAAGCCTGAATCAACAACTTGGTGCTGCTCTTGCCGAAATTAAATTATTGAAATCGACATATTCAAGCACTAACTGTAAGTTCTGTTTTAATACATTTTTCTTGGTGGTTGGTTTTAACAGTAATCAAAAGCAACGGAAATTTTTATACAGATAACGTGAAAAATCATTTCGGGTCGATTTGACACATTAATCAATACATAATATTTAAAATATATAATACCTGAGCTGGAAATAAAAATGACGTAGTAACTTTAAGCCGCCATTTGGGAGACCAAAATTATGCTTTTGTCGTATTATTTTTCTCTCTTAAATTTCTGATAATAAGATGCTCGTATGAGCACACTTCTTTGTTATTATTTTCCTTCTTGATCACTTGTCTCAGAGAAATTTGTCAAGATTTTGTGATTTTATCATCATTGGCAAAACTATCACTCTGCTTTTACATAAGCAATTTTCACAGAAACCCTATCGATAAATCGAATATAACATTTTTAAAATTAAAAGTTCTTAAACTAAAGAGGAGATAACTCTTTCAATAAAGATGCTAGGCTTATTAACATTTCTTACATAATGTGCTTGATGACAAAGAACAACTGTCTTAAGTCAAAATTAAATACCATTTACAGTAACAAAGAAGAAAAGTGAAAAAAAAATCAAATAGATTCCAAGGTCAAAAATGAAAATAATCATGAAAACCCAGACATTAGACTTAAATCTACTCACATATGGCGTAGGTGTTGATAATGAACATATATTTGAAATTAGAAGTAGATCCATGCAGCAATAAGAAACTCTGGAAGCCAAATATCTATAATTTAGGATATATATCTGATAATATAGGTGCTGAAATAATAAACATTGCCACATATGATGTGTGTAATTAGATACATATATATTTGAAGTTTAAAGAAGGTACAGTAAGAAATAAAGAAGTTGAAAAAAAAAACAACATTTTTGCATGAAATTACTGAATTTAATGATAATAATTATGATAATATAGGTGCTAGAATTATGAACCATGCTACATTTTATGTAGGTGATGATAAGAAACTTATAGTGAATAAATACATTAAGAAATAAAGAAACCATACAGAAACAAGAATTTTTCATGAAATTCCAACAACATTTACCTATGTTTCAAGTTTCATAGAAATATTTTCAGTACTTTTTGAGTCTATTTGTTGCCATACCGACCAAACATTTCAACATAAGGAAGAAAAAACAAAATGCTTGCATAATCTCTAGACTACCATTTATCCCTATTTCAAGTTTCATAAAAAATATGAAGTACTTTTTGCGTTATCACGGGATTCGATTTTTGTATTATATTTTCCATATTTATGTCTATTTGATGCAATACGACCAAGTTTCAACATGGAAAGAAAATAAAAAGACATGTAAATCTTTAGGATGCTATCTACCAATATTTTAAGTTTCATAAAATTATTTTCAGTACTTTTTGCGTTTTCACGGGATCCAGTTTGTGGACGAACGGACTGTCTGACGGACAGTCGAAGAGACGGACGGACAGACAAATGGACGGAGGGTAAACCTAAAGATTAAACGGGTAGGGGATAAATAATATTTTGTTTTATTATTTCAGTACACCAAGGGTCAGTGTACGTACGATGGGGAAAGACGAGCTGTCCAAACAGCACGGAAATGGTTTACCATGGTACGCATTTATAAAGTAACTGATATAATAATTATTTTAAAAAGAAAAATAAAACTCAAATTCAGGTGCAATGTTTTGAAATTAATTTGTGTTGAATTTTACGTTTCACCAACACTCAGAGGTCTTTAGGAGACTTTTGTTGGGTCCGCCTGGGCTCCTTGCCACTGGTTCTTGTTGCTGGGTCGTATGGGGGTTGCGTTCATTGAACGCCGCCTTTCCTTGTTGATCTTGTTTACCATATTTTCTGCTGGAGAGAGACCTTTGTAGAACCACCAACATTCTGTAAGCGAGCTGGATAGCTCCCTAACATGAAAAATCCAAAGTTCTTTACGAGACTCGAACCCACAGCAGTGAGGTGCAATAGGTTTGAAGTCAACGACCTTAACTACTGGACCACGGACACCCGAAGCTTGAATCATCAAAAGTTTGTAAACATCTACGAAAATCGGTCATGGCAAACGTCCATTCAAACACCAATCGTCCATATTTTGATAAAAGCTCTGTACTGTGTTATTAATTTTGCATAGCCCACCTCTTACAGCAGTAAAGTCTTCATTTGTACATACATGTTTTACAAATTTATTTCAGGATATTCTGCTGGAAAAAATTACGGAGAGATAGGAAGTGGAACAAACAACATTTGTTTGCCCTCTGATCCAACTTGGCTAAACTATGTAGATGGATATCAGGAATACAGGGGAGCTGTTTATGGTACAGAAACTGACATTCCAGCCAGTCCTTTCTTCAAGTACGTAATAAATCAACAAGACATGCCTTGTGCTGTATGCAGTTCAGAAAGGTCCACGACTCTGATGATACCAGCCCGTAAAAACTCTAACCGGCATGGGACAGTTAGAATATTTCATTAGAATAACCTCGTCGTGCTGCAGTACCCCCACTATAAACGGATCATGAAAATGATTTGTTATTGACGAGAGCCCGACGTCTAGAGTGCATGTGTGTCCAAAAAGTGACGAGAGCATCGTTTTCCATCTGGTTGAAGGTCACTGTGGATCACTGCCTTGTCCACCCTATGTCGACGGGCGCGAACTAGCTTGTGTCGTATGCTCTAAATAGATTGTAAGATCTGTTTCAAACAATAAATGTATAACTGGTTTTCTATCGATTTTATACATCTAATTAAATTGTTTAATATATTTCTTGTCGTTTGTCAGTATGTTCTTAGTAAAGTTGTTACCAACACGAAAGAAAAATGTGATGTCTGATATCTACGATTCATATACTTTCATCATTACTAAGTGCTTCCTTTTCTGAAGTTATAAATGTACACATTTAATACCACGGAATGTACCGTATGGCTTTAAAGCTAAAACTATTCTTGTGCTTTAAATGAGAAATATTTAGGTATTTTAAATAACGTTTTGACAGAGAAACAGTGCGCACATCTTACAGAAAGACTCAATAAATAATAATAATAATAATAATAACTACCACATTTTTATAGTGCCCTTCTCAATAAAATGTTCAAAGGCGCTTTACAATGGACTTATATACATAAACAATGACTTAAAAACAATCAAAAAGTAATAATAATAATAATAACAACACACATAAACATTTACAAAATATAAAACACCCCATGATTAATCTTAAAGTCTAAAACTCAGTCGATCATACAAAAAAAATGTACATAAAGAATTATCTAAGACTTGAAAATAAAATATAGAGAAAGATTAAAACTATTGAAAATAAAAAAAAGAAATAAAGTTAAGACAACTGAAATCTTAATCAAATTTGATAAAACAGTAATCAACAATTGAAATGCGATTCAAAAATAGACTTTAATATTTCAAATGTGTACCAGATCTCTCACAGCACACCAATTCACAGTGACAAATACAGCACAGTTAGTTACTATAAATTTTCAGGAAAAAAATATGTTTTTAAAGATTTCTTGAAAACATCTTGTTGGCGTAATTATTAACTAGACATAGAATATCGGACAACATCAAATGACGATGCTAATGTCAAATGAGGTACTTTGTCATTTTACTTTTATGGTAATATTTCAACTTGCTTGTTTACTGGAATAGAAAAAACCCTATACATTTGTTAATACAAGAGTAACTATCCTGCTAATGCAATATTGAATATTTTTCATTAAGAATATATAAAACTTCAGTATGTACATGCATGTATATCTAAACCTTTGAATTGACACAGCTAAAAAAGTGTGTTTGAATATCTTAAGCATAATCGTATTGAACAAAATTGTCGTTGGATACCATTATCAATAATGGAAAATAACACATGAAGGAGCGATGGGTTGTTTTACATGACGTTATTTCCCTTTTATTGATTGTTCTTCCTTTTTCAAATTCATTGATTTGTACAATGATTTGTTTTAGACACTTATTCGTGATTTCCCATCAATGTTTCAATTGCATAAAAATAGAAACCTTAAAGAACGCCCAAAAAGGCAAAATTGAAGATGTTGTTAAGTCTGTCTTTGGCTGATTGTGGGTAGTGCCTCAAAGTCAAATGCTATCAATTCTGTGTGCGCTTACCAGTATGCGCAGACGAAAGTGTGCGCATGTTCATGTGTAAGTGCAAGTTTGGGATGAAGTAGATACAAAACTTTCAGAAATCATAACATGTCAAATATCTATTTATTTATATTTTTTTGAAAGTTCATTACAGACTATCACATCGATTATACAAATCAAACAGGAAGAATAAGTTTAATAACAAATTTCAAAATTGCTACATGTCAAAATTAACTGCTTTTTGATGTCATCTTTGTCTAAAAATGTTTGACTTACACTATATCTTAAAGCAAACTTGAAGGAACTGAAGTTTATTGTCGCCTAACTGTGTCATTCATTAGTATCTTCATTGTTTTAAACCTTATCTAGATTACAAGTTACTTTACTTTAATCAGTAGGCATATCCTATAAGGAAGATAAGAAAGCGGAATAGAAGATTTTTATAAAATGGTGGTTTTAAAGTATAGAAATTATATGATACTGTTATTGCTTGTAACACATACAATCGCATCAGGGAAAGAAAAACGTTTGCTTCTCCATTCCGAAGCTGATATGGCTACAGAGCTGATTCGACTCCGGAGTGAGTTAGCCAACGTCACTCAACAACTCGGTGCTGTTGTTTCCAAATACGCCAATGTTAGTCAACAACTTGATAATGCTCTTGCCGATATTAAGTATTTGAAATCGACACAGCCAATCATCGATTGTAAGTTTCTTTATAATATGTATTTTTCCTGTACGGTTTCAAATTATGTACAAAATAATGATAATGTTCGTATAACTGTGTAATAATTAAACATATTTGTGCATACAAATTACATTAAATGTCAATAACTCTAAAAAGCATATGCCAATACTTAAAAAAGTAAAATAACATTAACATTGATTGTATATGAAAAACCATCTTTTCAAGTAAGTTTAAAATAAAATACAGAAGACAATTTTTGAACATGTTTAACTTTCGTGTTTGTTTTGGTTGTTTTTTTATGATGTTTGTTAATTATCAATGCATTTTGCAATAAGCGAAGACAGTATTTTCCGTACATAGCGTATTTTTATGTTTGGATATTGAACACATATCCACATATGGACCACACTGTGAATTTTGGTCATAATTATCTTTATTTGTCGCTGATGTCAAGAGAAGTTACAAGTTTGTGTGAATGTTTTACATCATTAACATTTGAAACTGTATGATAATAGTGTTCTGAGCCTATTTTTCAGACATTTATGTCATCGAAATGTTAGATGTTGACACACCTACAATGATCCCACCAAAAAGACTGTAACCAGAGTCTTTCAAATAGTACGGTCTGGACTCGGACCAATTTTACGAAAAAAAATATCTCGGCTGATGTTATTTACAAATATTTGATGTTTAATTTGGTGCATTTTCAAACGGGCGCCGTTTGTCTGCAAATAATCTGCTATCTATGTTATTTTAAAAACATATTATTGCTTTAAAAACATTGTTTTCTGTAATTCACAAGTTTAAAGAACATCATGTTGTTAGAACTTTCACTTTTGCTTTTGTATTTAATTTTCACCATTTTCTTGAACACTTAAAATATGTGGATATTGAAAACTGTACCAAGTTATTCCGAGACATCTTTAATTGTAATGAAAAGGGTTTACATGGCTCGTTTCCAAACCAATCTATTTGAAAGATCCTGCTGTAACAAATGGCAATAGATGAACATGAATTTCTAAATATTTCGAGGAACTTAATATTGGTCGTAAAGCATTTCTATTTTTTAACAATTATACTTCATTTTTTACAAATTTGAAAAATTTACATTTCAATTTCCTGAAAATGGCGTCCTCATATGGGAGTTTAAGTATCATATGTTTTACAGGAAACCAACATAAATTTCTAAGAAATGCACTTTTCGATCAACAATATTGAGTTGGTTTACCGTGGAATGATCGTCAGTCGCATATTTTATCAGAATCTGATTGATTTGATAATTTTTTTGACACTATTGTGTCCTTTCTTCACGTATGTTATTATGGCGGAAAAACACATTTTATGCCAATTTTTTGTCACTTGTTTATTATGCTATTCTTTATGTGTTTTAAGTGCATCAAGGGTCTGTATATATCCGATGGGGAAAGAAAAGCTGTCCAAACACCACAGAGATGGTTTATCACGGTACGTTGATGTCGCAGAATCGTATCAATTGTGTTGTTACATGATGTTTGTTATTGTATGTCTCGTGTTGAGAAGTGAACACTGCAAATTATGTTTTGTACATGACCAAATACTGTTGTATCATTTAGTGAGTTCCTTTAACATAACATTTTCTATATTTTCTACATTCATTCATTCATTCGTTCATTCATTCATTCATTCATTCATTCATTCATTCATTCATTCATTCATTCATTCATTCATTCATTCATTCATTTCTCATTCATTCGTTCGTTCATTCATTCATTCATTTATTCATTTATTTTCATTACAAATTTTTACTAACAACATACACGGGCCTCAGTTTATAATTCTATATACCCACTTAACTGTCACGCAAGCTCATTGGAACGAGAGACTTTGACGGTGTATAGCTACAAGTCAATTCGCATTTCTCTCTATATCAATCAAATATTCGAAAAAGGACTGCATATAGCTTACGCGGATGAGAAAAAAAGAACTCGAAATTGTAAAACTTATCGTTCAGTATCGTCCTCATATGGGAGTTAAACCAACACATGTGTTACCGGGAACCAACATATCATTTTAACCGATACACATGTCGGTGAACCAATAAGTTTGCCAATTTACATAAATCTGTAAACACTGGAAAGGTCCATTGGATATACTTAAGTTCTAGATTTCCCCTTTTAACAGGAGATGATGTTCCATTTTTATAGCAAGCAATGAATATTTTATTGTCATATATTTACTTCTTGATCTTGCACATCGTTGTATTGAGTCAATACACTAGAGTGAGTTCCATCTAAAACTAAAACAAGTCAAGTTGTATATTAAGTTTTTTCGCGGTATGAAAAGCAATGTGCAACGCTGTTAAACCAAAACAAACAAACAAACAAACACACAAAGAAATAATTGTTGATAAATAAGATGCACCCCAATGCTTCGCCCTTGTGCCCTGTCCTGTTTTTTGTGTTGTGCCCAGCTTGGTTTCTTGGCTCCGTTTTATGGTTTTGTTGAAAATGCCGCCGTTCCTCGTTGAATTTTGTTTACATATTTTGACATTATATATTGCTTTGTTCATTGAAATGCAACCATCCTGATAACATTTGTATATTAATGTACATGTTACAAATATACTGAACTCTGTCTGGCCTCAAACTTTTCATATGCTTTATAATTTTAGGATATACTGCTGGAAAACATTACAAACACAAAGGAAGTGGAGCAAATAATATTTGTTTGCCTTCTGATCCGACATGGTTAAACTATGTAGACGGGATACAGAATTTGAGGGCTTCAGTATATGGTACAGAGACTGACATACCATCTAGTCCTTTTTTCAAATATGCTATTAATCAACAGGACATGCCCTGTGCTGTATGCAGATCTGATAAGTCTACGACTCTGATGATACCAGCCCGTAAAAACTGCTACCCAGGGTGGACTTTAGAATATAACGGTTACCTTGTAGGTGCTTCAACAACCCTGTATTTCGCATATGAATATGTCTGTTTAGATAAAGAACCAGACTTTCTCGATCATGGTGCAAGTAATGACGATCAACATGTTTTCCATCTGGTTGAAGGTCACTGCGGCTCACTTCCTTGTCCACCGTATGTCAACGGACGTGAATTAGCTTGTGTCGTATGCTCTAAATAGATTGTAAGATCTGCTTCATACAATAAATGTATAACAAGTTTTAACATCTTTAATTGCTTAATAATATTTTTTTCTTATCGTTTGTCAATATATCAGTATGCTCTTTGAAAGGTTGTTACCTTACGCGATAGAAAACAGTGATATCTGATATCAAGATAGCTTTATCGAATACTTTTCGACATCCTAAGTGCATGCAATTAAAATAAATATGTTTAATGCGTTAAAATTGCGTTTTGTCTTATTAGATTAGAAGGTTTATACATATAAAGTAAATAAGAATTGGTTTAAATTATTCAGTTTTGCGAATTAGAGAAAGGTTCAATAAAACCGAACCGAGAATACAGTTTCGCTTCTTTTGTTTCTGTGTCTCGCGAGATAGCGGCAGATGAGAAATTAAGGAATTTATTATATAATCAAGAGAGCGTTCTTTTAACTTTCCAATTATGTTTCTCGTATTTCGTTTCACGTTCTTCAGAGAACAAAGGTAAACAGATATATAGCCCATTATAGAATATGGTATTTAATGTAGGTTTGTAGGTAAGTTATTATAATGGAGACTAATATGGTCATTATTTCTTTTTATTACGTTTAGAACAGTATCTGATTTAGGTTGGCGTAATTATTATTAACTAGACGTAGAATATCGGATTAACCTAATGTTACAACATCAAAATTAATGACGATTCTAATTTCCCATGAGGCCCTCTGTCATTTTTTTAATAAATATTGTTTTATGTAATCACACGATGTGACATTTTAATATGAATATGTTGTTTTTGTTTGTTTGTCACTAATGTACCATTACTTATTATAAAACTAATAATATAAAAACGCGTCACCCTATTTAATTTTTTTTCAAATATCCTTATAACAACCATGTTAGGCAACGTTAAGGAAGGAGGTAAGAAAATGAATTTTGCATTTGAGATGTTTGTACCACAGTAATGAGGATGCTTGATTTGTTCCAAAGTACTCTTAACGCTAGTTCTGAAAACTTCCAAACTGGTGATGACCAAACAGAGGTTTTTAAAAGGCGACATTAATCGGAAGCAATGATATAAGACCGAATCTTTGCAAAAATGAAGACTTTGTTTTATTGAGTCAGTTACATAAATGCAATGATAAGCCTGTCACATTCTGAGACTGCATTTAAAGCGGCATTATGCTCATATTTTCATTTTCAAGTTGAGATGATTTGACTATATCAAAAGATTGAATTGACTAACAATTAATATTGGAAAATGTTTAGGATAAATATAAACCTTGCTTCAATATAAAAGGACTGTCCCACTCTTTTTAAAAAATTGAACGTTACAGGTAAATTTCGATGGATACTTTGGTGTAAAAAAGTAGTTATATTATGGATGAAATGACTTTAATTTCCATTTTAAATATAAAATAATATGGCAGAATGTGCAAGAAAAATATCTGACAAATGTTGCGGTTCGGATCGGAATATCCATCCCTCGGATCCCGCCCAATGGCCTCGGGGCGGATATTTTGATATGAATCGCAACATATACAGATATTTTTATGCCTTTTCACGTTATCATCACCAATTCATTATTGCTATCGCAGATAGCATGTGATTGATAAGCTGATAGATATTTTTGAAATGGACAAAGTATATAAAATATTTACGAATAATATCCCCTTACGTGTACGTCGTGAGAAGACACATGGCATCGGCAGAAGATTTGAAGACTGGCGACGGCGAAAAAACGATCGGAACTTGTGCTGCGGACCAGCTGCCGAAGTCCTGACTAAAGCCGAGGGGAGTGGCCCTACAAAGTAGGCTTCGGGTCGACGAGGATGGTGTGCTAGGGTGCGTGAGCCCCTTGCACGGTTAGACGGCTTGAACGGCAGGCCTTTTGTTGGCACAAACAGCCTTTTTAAGGCTACCCTTTCATTTTGTCTCAGGTTACTGTACATTTAGGTTCTCATTGATTGCCGTACATGCAGTGACTTACTTTTGGCTCAACATTCATATTTTTGGCTAATACTCCGTGGAAATTGCATGGAGGTAAATTATCACCACTTTGTGCTTCAAAATTAACTCTTTATTAACTCTTTTAAGAGCATGACTGGTGACATGTCCGGGGTCCGTACTCGACGGCGAAAGCTGCATTTTGTGCCCTTACGGGCGAATGGACCCTCATGAAGCATAAACTACATACATCCGCTCCCGGCTGTTTCAACTTCGCCCCAGCGTTAAAGAAGGGACGGGACATAATTAAACTTTATGTAAAACACAATGTTTTAAAATCCACTCCCTCCCACCACTAATATGCGATTACCGAAGTCTTTTGCCGCCGCATAATTTATATGTTTTCAGAAAGTCGAAACCGTACAAATATTTCGTCACGGCTGGAGTTTTCCTAAGTTGCTGAAAAAGAACTGGTTATAAGAGAGCTTCTGTTCATGCACACAAAGAAAAAAAACATTAATTGGCTATCGTTATCGGAGCTTATGCGATTGGTGTCTTGTAGCATAGTTACTGTAGTTATTTCAATAAAAATTTTTCATAATCTATCATAACGTATGTGACAGATATCGGGACATACACGTAACTTTTTTACAAAATGCCTTATATTCCTTATATTACCAGCCATTGACAAAATTATCGCCAAACCTTAAGAAATAAGTACAGTTATAAAAATATATTCTTTGTGTTTTTGTGATGGGATAAATAATTATATCTTACAATCAGAAATACTTTTACGCATTAGTTATATGTTTTAGTAAGCTTTACCTGAGATAACTGAATTGTTGTAATAGACATATTTGCAGTAAAATGCAAACCAGCAAATCTGTAGAAAAAAAACATTATGAGAAGAAATAATAATATCTTAAAACCAGATATTCTTTACACATTATTTATATTCTTATGTAATTTTATCAAACAAACGAGATTTATTAATTTGTTTTACACGACAATTTTGTTACAGCCGTTATAAAGATTTTACTACCATTTGTACTTAATAAAAACAACAACTATATCATATCAAATCCGCAAAAAACGTCTTAGTTTTGATAAAAACGAGATATAAACGTGAAGTTTGAAAAAAAACAACACTTTCAGGAACGTCTTAGATATCTTTATTCTTATTGTTTACAGAGTCTGTGAAAACATGTGAAAACAAACATAACAAAGATTGTGTGTAGGCAACTGAGAATGTATAACTTTAAACTTGTTTGTCGAAATAAACTTCAAGGCTAATTTCGTGAAAGGAAGAAAAGAATGTTAGTGAGTAACTAAAATATTTTCTAAAATATCGTTCCCATGGAAATATGTTTATGAGAATTTCATATATTTACAAAATGTCCTAATGTGAGAATATAATGTTGTCTTAAGAATGAATATGCTTTGCTTTATTAGCAGCAAAATTTTCTTTTCAATAAAAGTGTACTTTCTGTCAAAAGCCAAGAAGAAAACTCTCGTCTTAGGTGAAGCAATCTGACCTTTAGAATTCATATCCAGTACGCAATTGTGACACTTTATTTACGTCAAGTATGGTTCTATATGATTTCTTAGAATTCTACAATCTGTAAAGTTTGTTTTCGTTATTTCACGATTTGTTAATGAATATATTTTACAAACACTCTTAAGACGTCAGTATGGACTTAAAGGTCATGTTATTTATGTCAGTATGTTGAATCATCTAAATTATGACATTGGAAAAATGAGACATTTTTTCAACCAAAGTACATGTAAAAAGAAAAAAGAATGATTCATAGCGCAAGTTTTGTAAAATAAGTTATTTCGTGCTTGCAGATTTCAAATTTGAAAAACGGCATTTTTTCTTTTCCCTATCATTGTGCAACTATCAACTTTGAATTGACCAAACAAAAGTGGGCTGAAAAAAGTCAATTAATTGAACTCAATTGTATTAGTTCATTTCGAAATTATAAATTTAAAGAAAATTGTTTCTACATTGAAAATTTGGTGACGCAAGCAACAAAAAAAACCCCGTAAAATCACAATGAAACATATTTGAGCCGCGTCACGACAAAACCAGTCTGATCAGGATCCATGCTGTTTCGCTTACAAACTCTATAACAAGTAGAGAAACTGATAGCGAACAGCATGGATCCTGATAAGACTGTGCGGATGCGCAGGCTGGTCTGGATCCATGCTAGTCGCAAACCCATTATGTTGGTTTTGTCGTGACATGGCTCATTTTATCCTTTGAACAAGACGGTGTCGTATTTTGCCTTTTATATCTGCCATATTAATTTACGAGGATTTCACACGATCTAGGTTTGGAGAATTTTGGATACCGCTATGTCCATACAAGAAATGTTTTCCATGCGAATTCGAAAGCAATGGAAATTTGAGTGTTATCGTGAACACATATTTCTGCATCTGCGTGTCAGTCACGTGACTTTACTTGCAAAGATGTTATAATTGTTTGAAATTAATATATTTAAGAGATTTAATGCATGCAGAAGATATGACGCGCGTGTGTATGTTACATCCTACATTTTCAAAGGGTTGAAAGTCACTGGTTATGTGCCTATTAATTCGGACTCTGAGACTATAGGCCTGCATGGAGGAGGAAGTGTCTATGAAAATACTTTTAAAAGTGATGGATGCACAAAGAATATGGGAACAAAAGTAACTAATCATTGATGACATCAAAGTATTTTCCCGTTATTTTTTCTTCTTCAAATGCTTCATTGTATTCACAGTAATGTCTCTAGGATGTGTGTCAATTCATTTAGCTTTATTTGGCAAGAACTTGCTTTTACTGTTGGTAAAAGCAACAGAACTTTTAGAACTGTCCATTTTAACGTGTTGGTCAACCTTTTAGCTTCTTTTATAACTATATTAAATAGTACGATAAAAAACGTATTGTTTTTCAGTTCAAATTGTACTCCCTCGTTAAAATAATGGCAATGTTGGCTGTCCGCATTTAATATTTTATAGAAATAAATCAGCGAAAACCCAGTATCTTTCCAACTAACTGCCCATAAAAAACAACTATTTTATGCTAATTAACATTTCTGTAACATAATATGTGCTAAAGTAAACACCAAGTTTTTTTACAACTGTTTTCATCCTATAACTATCATCCTATTAACTCTCGTTAAACTCAAGATATAAAAAGCCCTTATTGGAAATTACATTTTTATTGTGGCAAAGAAATAAAATTTAACAAGTGCAGAGAATTTTCTTACTCGGGAATAATGATTGAAACAAATTTGGTCACCATTCTAGATTTTGAGCTATCTGCCCCTCAAAAATGAGTGTTTTTATTTTTACTGTAAGGTTATTTGCAATTTTAGATAACTCATAATTGTGTAAAGCAACACATCCTGTAATTTAAAATTTGTGTTTGATAGTTTATTCCCTGTCAAGGGGCAAAATTTACTGGAATTTGTTGCGACATATTTTATTCTATAGTTGTTTATGCAAAATGCAGTATGTTTTCTAACTAAAGCATAGCCAAATATATTTTAGATCAAATTGTTTTAAACTTAATTAATGATTAAAAATGAATTAACAAATTAAATTTTAAATAAAATAACGCATGTTACAATAACCTTAAGTTTTAGTATCTGCTCCTGAAATTGACCTAAAATATTTCAAACTCAATTTCTGGCACTCCTTGAAGGGCGTTTCCCAGCACTCCATTCTCCATTCGAGCCAAGTGTAACAAAGCTTGACCTAAAGTATTCAAAACTCATTTTCAGGGTCAGATGTGGTGACCCCTTTTTTCAATTTGTTCAATCATGGTTCACTTTCATTATGCAAAATTCAAGATCTCTGCGTTAGTTAAAATCCATTCCATTCTGTTTTAAATTGCTTTTAATTTATGATAACTAGATTCGAAAATATGAATAACTACTAGTAGTAGTATAGGTTGCTATTCAACTCCATATCATTTCTGATGTCACAGGTCACGTGGGATGGCAACATTGACAATAGTTAGAAAACGGCTATACTTCTACTGGTTTGAAATTTAAAGAAAGTTTTCCTGTTTTAATTACTTTTTGTGTTTTTTACGAACAAAATGTTAAAAATGTTTGCACACCATACAGCGTTATTACAGCGTGAAAGAAAATCATTGTACATTTGACTTTGATCAAGGTTTTCCTGACCTCTGTTGGCCTTTTTTACAACGTACTGTTAATTAGATGTCGGCCATTTGACATATATAAAAATTTCAGGTTTGAGGTTAAATGCAAAAAAGAAAAAAAAAATATTTGAATTGTTTAAAAAGTAGACATGATTTAATGGCATGTCCTTAAAAATGGTTCATTAAATTCCTCTACAAATCAAACATGAAATTTTTCACTTTATGATTTATGAATAAAAATGATATATAATATTTCAAACTAAAAGTCAATTAATAAAATAATTCGAATAGTTGACAGTGATATTTAATTTTCAATTATACATATGCTGTGAACATATTATGTATCTAATTAATTGGTTCTAACTTTACATATGATTCAATCTGCTCTTTCTTTACATTATAGGATGGAAACAATTTATCAAGAAGCTAATTGCATACTATTAGACGTATAAATAGAGTAAATATCGCGTGTGACGTTAAGGATTTAGTACGATTTTAAATTGCTACTTTAACTTACAATTCGAAGCCTGTACGTCCTTTGGTCAGTCAGTTACCCATGAAACTAAATTGTTTCAGATAATTAGAGACTGGAGGGGTCAACCAATGAGCTAAACAAGAACGTTTCCTTGTTGGTGTCTTCATTTAAAGTTGCGATGAACTGTGTTATGTCGTATATTCTAACACGACTCGCATTTTCCCCATTGAACATAAAAGAACCGAAAGTGTGTGTTATCATGCAATAAAATCACAGTTTGACGTTCTATATTTAGACATGTGTCGTAATCACATGACGTAACCACTAAAAATGTGACGCGCTGAAAATAAGTACAGAAACAAATCAGGCGCAATATAGGTTAATATCAGGTACGGCAGCATTTTTTGTTGATGTCGTGTTTGAATCGGAATAATATATCCAAAAACAGTGATTTTATCGCTTGATAACATCACTGTTTGTCGTTCGGATGCCCATCCTCTCATCCGAACTCCAAACAGTGATGTTATCAAGCGATAAAATCACTGTTTTGGATATATTATTTCTTAAATTACGCCGCTCTATTAACGTTCTTGATATGATGTCGTTTACGCGTTTACGCGGTGATTACCAACGCATAAGCAGGACATGTTTATGTGGCTGCAACATGAACAAAACTATTTGAATTACATACGATAGTGGTACATTATTTAAGCTAAGTTTTAACAATATAGGACCTTGATTTTTCTTATTTTTGTGTGACCACTTTATCAAGCTTTGAGCAAGACTTTTAGAGACGATAATTCTGACAAAGATCTTGAAACCCGGGTTTTACCTTTCAGCAAAACCGAGATAAATCACGTGTTGCTTGAAAAAAAGGCAGAAATGCGGTCTTGTGGTAAAACTACCACCCTAGTCTAAGATTACTACAAACACAACAACGATCATCATTGTCATTTTTCCAGCCTTCGGAAATTGTCATGTATAAATAAAAAAAGTTCCTTATCGTAGATATTCTTTATGTATCATTTTGATGATATCTACAGCAATGTGGCCATACCACGTGACTTTTCGGGTACGGAACACGCCGATTTTCACCCGATTCAGGTATGTTTTTTATTCATAACTTATTTATTACTCAACCGATTTTGATCAGATAAGGCGCAGAGTACCCGTAATTATATCAGCTTTCCACGGTATATCAAAATTCTGAAAACCCCTGAATGGTTTTTGAGAACATTCGAGAACAGTTTTCTTCTCATAGCCGGGGCCGAGGGGAACGGTACACACTCATTTGTCATAACAAGCGATTTCTAGCAAATCATATGTTTTTTGTCACTATTTCATAGAAAAATACATGTTAAATCTGATATATTTACTTTGTCCAATGTATCGAGTGAATGCAGTGATGTTTTAGCATATTTTCATAAAGTAATGTTGAAATGGTACGGAACACACTGTTATTTAAAAAGATACGGTACACACAATTTCTGTCTTTGAAATAATTATAAAATAAAATATATGAAAATTTAATTTGAATTATAATATGAGTGATTTGTTTTCATAGTTATACATTTTATTAATTTAAACGAGAACCCTGGGACCTGTTTTGCAATGTATCATTATGCTTACAGTTTGATGTAAACAGGATTACTAAAAAAATAAAAGAACATTTTGAGAGTACGTAGCGCAAAATTCGATTTTAAATGTTAATTAAACAATTAATATTTGGCTATAAAATGTTAATATTTTTATACCTGAATCGGGTGAAAAATCGGCGTGTTCCGTACCCGAAAAGTCACGTGGTATGGCCACATTGTACAGGTTTATATAAGTCGGCATGATCAAACATCGAGACACGAAAATCCATGTGTCTTAACGTGGCTACTGCATTGTTGCCAATACTTGTTTTCTGATGAGAGATTCCTTTCAAATGCATACAAACAACAAATATCAAAATATCATCAAATAAAATTGCCTATATAATGACTCTAAACAGAAACTTTATTCCATAAGTGTTAATGAGGTCACAAAAGTTATTGACGCAGATAAATTAGCAATTCTATGCCATGAATCATCGAAAAATTTTAATGTTAGAATGTCATACATTAAAGATGCATGACTCCAGATGAGCAAAAATATTCCAAGAAGATTAAACTTGAGATAAATGTACTAAGAATTTAAGAATAGTAAATGTTTCCAAAATAAAGTAATAATTGACATGATTTTATGCTGTCTCACTAATTCATAAAAAAATATAACTCCGCAGTGAAATTAAATGATAAGTAACATAAATCTACATTTAAAGCGGTCCTAAGCTTTTCTAGACGTTAAATGTGTTATTTTTAGATAAATGGATTTATATTATTGTCAAATCAAAAGAATAAATGTGAAAAATGAATTTACCGGCAAAAGAGTACATAAACAATCAGGAAATCCCTCAGTACCTCTAATCCACCGGTCCACCGATCCGCTTTTTTATATTTGAATAAGTAAAGGGGACGATTCATTTCCCGATTTTCTATATTGAAAAACGACCGTCACTGACTCTCGAGACGCTGTTTTGAAAAAGGCTATGCACTTTTCCAAAACAAAAGTACTGAAATACTGAAACAACACACAATTGTTTTTTCCTACAAAAATAAAAGCTGAAGGCCACTTTAACCATGTCTGTGTATGCATGACCTTTTATCGTATACATGTGAACAAATTGTTAATTATTTAACCATGACTGTGTATGAATGACCTTTTATCGTATACATCGAACAAAATGTTAATTATTTAACCATGACTGTGTATGAATGACCTTTTATCGTATACATCGAACAAAATGTTAATTATTGATGCACATTATTGATATAAACATGTATCATATATATCAAAGTGAATGATATTATATAATTTCACAGTGAAATTATCAAAATCCGTGTACAATATAAACATTGTAACATGAAAATATGTGAAATTGGAACAATAATGAAACACCCAACAATACAAAATTAAAACTGTTGCAGTTCTATTTGATTAAACCTGTTCAAAATTGTGGTATTTGCTGGCTACAATCTAATCCACACCACCTAGCACCGGTTCGAAGCAGAATAAAACATTTAAATGAGAAAATGGATAATCTACTTACAAGACTGAAAACCTTTTTTTGCCCCTTAATATTGAACGTGCGTACGAATGCGTTTGTTTGCCTCATTTCAATGTTCGCGTTGGCATAACCAGATGATGATTCACACGTTATTAGCAGACGACTTGTTAATTCGTTGTAGAATGTTAGAGGTCATGCAAATTTCACGTGAAACAAGTACCATGTGAGATTCCATATGAGTATCTAAAGATATCTTGATGCAGAACAACACGTTATGTAAAAAAAAATCAAAAAAAAAATCAGAAACATTGAAGGCCGAACGCAGGACAAAACTAAAACTGTTTTGTTTTAGACTTTGTTTTATGGAATCTGAAAAGACCGTAGACAGAAGTGAGAGACGGGGTTCATTCACTTATGAACTCTTTAATTCAGAAAGTCATTTTTTTCTTAATTACGGTGAAAAAACATTATTCTGATATAACAATAAAAATAACACGCGTGTTCTTATTTTAAACTTAGTCGTACAAAAGAAACAAAAAAATAAATATATGTTTTAAAGAAATACATTTATACGAACCTAAAACCAACCAGCACGCCCTGCAATCTCTAATAGTGGTTGACATTACGTCTGGACGAAATTAGTCACTTTATAGACGAACTCTTTATAACACCAGAGTCGAGTTCTCACGTGTTTTAACATAAGGCAAATGTGTATTTTCATAAGTAATGACCTTCATGAATAATAAAATCATGAATGGTAAATGTGAGATCATAGTTGCATTTTTACAATATTTTGAGTCCGGACAGAATGGTTAATGTCGCTGGCTTCGAGCTTCTTGCCTTTTACTGCTGTTGATTCAAATCCTGCCCGAGACTTTGAATTCTTTTATGGGAAGCCATCCAGACCATTCGTCCATAAAATAGTGCACGGAGGGGCACCTGAGGCCTTTCTCTACCAGTAAAGCTTAAATGTCGCCATATGTGTCCAAGAGACATAAAACACCGATCTTGAATACTCTTTTGCACGACTTAGTCATGACCTGTTGTATTTGAATATTTCTTCATTAATAGTACATTCATTTACTTTTTTGCCGGTCATGTGAAACGAGTAGCTATTGATGTATAAATGCCTTAGTTTTCTTAGCATGTGATAGTTCTATGCAAAGCCTTTATTTCACAATCTTGATAAGATAACAACTTCTTTAATTGCCTCCATTGTACAGCTTTCAGAAACTTAGCAACAATATACACAGTCCTAAATACAACGACATAAAGATTACCATATAAGGTCTTAACAATCAAAGCTTCAATCAACTTTAATAATTAATGATGACGATGGTACTAACTAGTACACCAATTGCGTGCAGCCGGAGATTCAAGTTTTTAATTCCGTGATTAACATTTCAAAGGGATTTAATCAGTTTTTCTTATAGCCATCTCACTGTACATAAAAAATTATGTAAGCCGTCATACAAAGACATAAGGCTGTATACCGTGTTGCATAATTACCGCGTCGTCAAGAGAATTGGCCTATTGGAGATAACATTAATGTGATGTCTAAGAAATTGATTGCTTTTTGCTCAGTGTATATTCAGACATGTATAGGGTATATTTTGATAACTTATCTACTTAACCTCCGGAATTTCTTAAAAACGTTTGTCCATTTCCAAATTTTTGAAACTGCTTTTGACATCAATTTGAAAATTTGAAGTTGCACAGTTAAACAGTATAGAGGTAAAACGGCCGCTTGTTCTAAAGTTTGATTGTAGTTGTTTGCAATATCTCATAAAAACTACCTAAGAGCAAAGTTTAAATGCTTTTATTGACATAGGAAGATGTAAAAAGTATTACAAAATCGGATCATGTATCGAACACTTAACAACAAAATCCATATATAATTTCTTCCGTGGGTTGTTGTCATGCAATGTACTAAATACCAAATACTAATAATATAATTATTTATGGTCATAAATGCCCTGGAATATGGACCGCTTTTAGTTCGGGTATCTTCATCACCCGTAAGATAATTATATTTTCAAGAATTTGTCATAGACATGAGAATGAATCTTAAAAGATATTCTGGCACTAGTAATAATTAATATATTCACTGTAGAGACCGTACTTATTTGTATCTTTAACTTGAATTTGAAATTAAATTTCAATCATTAATAAGTAAATGCAGGAGTAGTGATACTGGCTAGTGAGCATAGTGTCAAGGCTGGAATGGACATCTCGCACTGTACATGTATGTGATTCTTTAAGATGAATACGATTTTTGTGGAAAAAAAGAAAGAAATTTCTCACCAAAGTAGCCGAAATTGCTCATTTTAACGCGAATCCAAGAATCAATTGATCAGTCGGTTGATATCTTAACATTGGAGGGATTGGGCGGTGCGTGGGTTGTCAGTAGGAGGTGTTAATTTACAATACAAGAACAATTCACTGTTTTATTTTTATCTATTTACAAATGTATTCAAACAAAGATAACACATCGTATGTCATTAACAAAAACATAACAAATTAACAAACGTCATTTGAAAACAATTTTGATATATATCTAACATATTTCTTTTTACAATATTTATTTCTGTGATATGTATTTTAATAATGCTGTGAATGTATACAAACAATGAAATTTATTCTGATATTTTCACATACCAGTAAAATATTTCAATTATTCTAACTCTACCATCACATTTCTTAAGTTTAACCTAAAATATGAACAGCATTTTTCGCAAAAATAAATAAATAGATATTTGTATATACAATTTTCCTCCGCATTACAATATATATTCCAGAAATATCCACTTTATGAGTGTTTCAAAGTATTCCTTCAAGGCGTTTGTGTAATAAACTACCTATGTGTATTTAGGGATATAAATACATATCTAACGAAATATTATTTAAAAACAGATAAACAATGTTGTTTCCATACTCCTGTGGTATTTTCTTAAAACTGTATTGAGTAAAATAAAATGTCTCGAATTAGTATTGTACTTTAACAGAATAAAATGTTCCGGGAAAAAAATGAAAAAAATGTTTCGCTATTTTTGCACGTAGAATTCTTGCCATCCAGTGTAAGTGCAATGCCCATAAGAATTCGTACAAATATGTTTCTTTCATGTTAATAGTTTGGGATTATACTTTTTTTAAAATTCAAAGCAATAATTTTATTAGCTACAGCTTAATAAACTTAAAAAATCCAATTAAACCAAATAAAGGGGAAAAAACGATAAAAAACAACAAAACACTAAAATCAAATGCAGCAAAGTAACCCATATAGCTTATATACAATGAAATAATAATAATAATAATAATAAAAAAATAATAATAATAATTAAATAATAGTAATATTAATGCTATTATGATAATATTGATGACGATGATGATGATGACGACAACGACGATGTTGTTGATGATGATGATGATAATAATAATATATTGCGATACAACACCGACCAGTAGCAATGACTTGTCTATGCTGTAATATTTTATTTTGTTTTTGTTTTGTTTTTACAAAAATGCATTAACTGGCAACAACAACTATCGGAAAATGCGACACGTATGTTTTTTTCCTGTTACTTTCATTAAGGCATTTTTTAAAAAAAATTTAAAAGAAGGACAAAATCTTGAAAAATGAAACCAATATTAATGTCAGTGCAAAAGAAATATGATGCGAATTGGACGGAATCATAGTATGAAAATGCATGATATTTGTTTTTATCAAAATTGCAAAATTGAAAACATACCGTAACTTTTTAATCTATAACTGTCTAAACAATTTTAAGGGTTCAAGGAAAGACAAGAACATTTAGTCAGAAAATTTGAATACGTTTTTTTCTTCCTGAAGAAAAGGCAAACCTTTGTTTTATCATGCTATAATCATGCATTTGGCGTGTGAGTTTAGAGGCCTTTCACGCAAGGAAAGCCGCGTTGAATGTAAAAATAAAGTCGCAAAACATAATTTAAGTGATTAAAGCATTTTAATACAAAACACTAAATCACTGTAACATAACTATTTGTCAAAAGAAAAAGTATCAGCAATTAGTCTTAAAACCGTTTCGGAAATTATTAAAGATCATCAAAAAATAATTAAATCTTTGAGGAATAAAAATAGCGTTTTGGAACTAAATAACCCTTAAATTCTTAAAATATTCAAAATTATTTATGGGCATTAATAAATGCTGAGAAAAACAGCTAAGAAAATGAATGAATGAATGAATGAATGAATAAATGAAAAAATACATAAATAAATATATGAATAAATAAATAAATAGATAAATGAATGAATGACTGAATGAATGAATGAATGAATGAATAAATGAATAAATGAATAAATGAATGAATGAATGAATGAATGAATAAATAAATATATGCTTCCTTAGATACTACAACAACAACAACAACAAGCAACAGAATGAAATATAATTCAACAAAAAATAAGCAAGAAATAGCAAACATTTATGACATGGAAAAGTACCTTAATCGTAATCAAAAGAAAATCTTTTAAATGATCACAATTTAAGAAAATAATACAGCATGCGTTTAAACTTGTTAGCGGAGAATTTAATCTTTATGACACTGCTCGTATGTAACGTCAATTTTCACTGGAAAATCGCAGCACTTATATAATGTACAATGTAAATGTAGATACATCGTTGCTATAAATTTATTAAATTGTTTTAATTTTTCCTCAAATACAGAATTATACTCCTTATTTTTTTGCAGAAGTTGTGACAGGTTATATGACTGCATATAAACGGTTGCGTGTATACACATATGTAAGCTCTGGGTTTGTAAGTTTAAAACCATATAATACTTAACAAATAAAACATGGCTTTTCGGGCAAAATGCAAGTTTACGGACTGGCAGCGCAGCTTCGGGCCGTATACCTTCCTCAGTCTGACCAACCTGTCCGTAAATTTGCATATTGCCCTGAACACCATGTTTTATTTGTTAACTATACATATCATTTCGACTTGTGTTTGCTTTCTTACCAATACACACTTTATGATAAGTAATAAAAGAACTAAATTCAACATTTCTCTGTTGTTATATAAGTTTATAAAAAATTATCTTTTAGAAAACTTACACATTTTTTCAGATGTCAAAATATTACATAATCAAATTCTACCTAATAATACGAAAGATGTTTAAGCATAGTTGTATCTTCCGAAGATGACCAAAACTTTTTATTAATTTATGTAAATATAAAAGTTATCTTTAAAACTACATGCCTTCAGATGAGAAAAACAAGAAAAATGAACTTGAGAAAATGAACAAATATTTATAGAAAAGGAAAAAAAAGAAGAAAGATTCAAGTAATAATGTACATGTTATGTTCTATAAAGGACTGATATTGCAGTATTATTCGCCATATTTGTACTGCTTGACTAACGCAGAAATGACTATATTTTTATATATTTTTTTTGGTAATTTACGTGGATTGTAAATGCCGTTCGCAATGTATAAATTACTTTCTTTGCCTCACAATATTTTACTTTTAAAAAAAATCTTAATTTTTATCAAAGCAAGTATGAAACTGAAGGCATGTTGCTTTAAAAATATTCAACTTTAACACTGGACAGATATAGGAATGGCAAAAATTCAAAATATGACAAGTCATAATGACGTTTATGATTTACGGATTATTACGAATAATGCCAACGTTTGTCGAACATGTGATAATTGTTAAATACTACAAACATGTTCGTAACAAATGAGCCGCGTCATGACAAAACCAACATAATGGGTTTGCGACCAGCATGGATCCAGACCAGACTGCGTCCCGCGCAGTCTGATCAGGATCAATGCTGTTCGTTTACAAACCTTATTACAAGTAGAGAGACTGATAGCGAACAGCATGGATTCTGATCAGACTGCGCGGGGGCGCAGGCTGGTCTGGATCCATGCTGGTCGCAAACCCATTATGTTGGTTATGTCATGACACGACTCAAATCTTCTTATGTGTATGAGAAATACTTAAAAATATACATGCTATATATGTATATATGTATAAATTCATATCCAAACTTTAAAACAAATGAAATTGAAATCTTGCATTCATAAACAATCAAAAATACAATGAGTTTCAAATATTTGAAGTTAAAATGAAAAATCAGTCTTTTGTAGCAAAGAAAAATTAACATATCACGCATTAAAACACAAATTCGCATTCAATTATTTACACGTTTTTTTTTTTTAAATTATACAAAACTCACAACATCATTAACAACGTTATCATTTACAAATACCACAAAAAATCTGTTCTTAACATTTATTCGTGCTTTAAAATGTACAAATTGATTAACACTTTAATATGAATAACGTTTACATTATAAATATATAGACTGAAAAAATAAATATATATGAAAAGTTCGAGAAAGAGAAAAGGAATGATCAATAAACCAAAATTAAATAAACCAAACAGGGAGTGATTCCATTGTGTATCAAGTTTTCAAATTTGGCACCTTTCTTTGCCTTTAAATTTTGAAATTTTACAAACTGTTGAATTTGTTAGTTGTTTAAAAATATCTAAAAATACACAGACAACAGATAACGTCACGAGAAATATTGACTAAACAATCAGTTTTGAAAAATTTACATTAAGGAAATTATGATGTAAATCATGCATTAATACAGATTTTTAGAAAAAATTAATAGTCAGTTGTAAATCTAAATCTTTTTTTTTTCGCTAACTGACTGTCCCAAAGCTTTTACTTTCCAGGACAAATTAATGATTTTCAATTTTATGCGTTCGAGGATATCGTGATAAGAAATATATCAATACATAGTCTTGACTGTTGAAACTTCAATATAAATATAAAAATATATAAAACTGTTTGAAAATCTTTCGTAAATAGTATTTTGATCATAAGGAGATCTATTATAAAAAAGAAAATAAAAAACCTGATGGCAAAACATAAGTTATAGTACAAATTCGGCATATCTCACATATTTTATAAAGAACACAATCACATCATTTCCTTCCACTGTATCTAAAAGTGGAAAATACGAATTTGCCAAATTTACACGAAAACACTGACTTTTGCGCTCACTGAACGCCGCATTTCCTTGTTGACCTTGTTAATCATATTTTATCCTTTTTACACACAGTGCAAAGGGTATATATATTATTAGTTATTAAGATCGTTGACAGGTTATATGGCCCTATATAAACGGCTATTTGTAAATATAACACGAGCCGTTAAACGAGGGTTATATTGCAAACCGACGTTTATATACGGACATATTACCTGTCAACAATCTTTATAACGAATTTATAAAACAGCAAGCATCATTTTTAGAGAAAAAAGTAAGATTTCTTCATGAATCGACAGCAGCCGTGTATATAAAACTACATGTATATAATCGTCAGAATTATCAAATGAAAAATGACGTTACAAAAGTGCAGTACAATGTATTATAAATATACGAAACTGACAGAAAAATCTATGGTGGCTGATTTGCGTCAAGAAGTAGTTTCGCTCCGCGGGGCGCCGGACGAAATCACGGAAATATGACAATGTCATCACTTTGTTGTATCCTCATGATTTCGCCAGGCGCCCCGCGGAGCTGTAGTATGAATAAGTCTTCACGTTGACGAACTTTTGTGCTTTCCGCGGAAGTACGGTGTGGCACAAATCAGCCACCATCAAAATCAACTAATCAGATATCAATGTCATTCGGACCTAAAAAATATTGTTTATAAAGATGAGCAGTAATACAAAAGTACATCTGTCATTTTAATATTGTTGTGAATAATTACTCACCCGGAGTCCTAAATCACCTGGTATCCTACCAACATAAAATATTGTTTGATTTTATTTACCTGTCAAATGCCTACTGATAATATTGTCAATGCATATCGGTAAAAGTAAGAGTTCATAAAATAGTTATATAGCCCAATAGGATAAACTACGGGTTTATAATACGTCTTGTAAGACCAAGATCGCGAAGGTCTATGCTTTAGTTATTAACGTTTTTATCTTTATTGAAGCTTGATGATTTTTTTTATTTTGTGACCACGGTCTATACATTAAGCTGATGTGACTTTTCAAAACATTAGTAACATACTTCATATTAGTTCTCGTAAACTACACGGGCAGAACCAAAGTTGGGTCGAATATTTTTTAATGAGTTCAAAATGTATTCATAATTGACAGGTCAGTAAAATCAGACTTAATATTATTTTTATAGGATCATTAACACAGAGTAAATCAATGTTCGTGGCACTCTTCTATCAGTTGCTCCGACTCAAATGCAAGTAAACATGGCGGAGACTGACAAACAAATTCGCTTCCTATTGATGGAAGCTGAGAAAAACGTATTTCGTTTAAGTGTATATCAACTAGCCTCGAGTGTTGTTGTTCTCCTGCTAACTCATTGTTAAGTATTTCATTTGTCTGTTTACTCATATTGCCAAGTTTCTGGATTTTGCGATGGCAGTCAAACATCCCGCGACAATACCGGACGTTTAACGACAGTCGCATCATGGCGCTTCTAAAGCTACGCCCACAAGCACTATACAATAAAAAGTTGACTGAAAAGTTAGCGTAGTACAAAATTTGGAAAAGAACTTGAATGAATCCCTCTGTTTCCGTAAATCTCACATTTTCCGCCAGCATTGACCTAAATAAGAACTGGACTTTTATTGCATGACTGGGCAGGTTAAGTACCAGAAAGACGACAACGGTCACTACAAGCATTCGTGTAAGTTTTGTCTGTGCCTCTGTCGCTTGCCGAACTGTAGGATGGGAGATACTTTCGGATCTATTATTTTGGTGTTCAGAGTGTCCGCTGTTTGTTTCGTCTGCAGTCGAGGTAGCAGAACTTTCCAATTCTGTCTTGTAGAATTTTGATATGTGGACAAAAAGGCGTGTGATCATGAATAAGATCATGGTAAAAGGCACAACCAGGGTGAGGACAGTGTCGATCACAGAGAGTATCATAGCCGTCTTTTCGTCTTTAGGCATGATAAGACATACTTCGGTATTGGTCCCTGGGTACTGAACAACTTTTGCAATAACAAATCCATGAATATACATAAGTCCTCCGAGAACCGATATAATTCCGACAATTTTCCTTGCACTGTTTGGACGACAAAGCTTCGGACTTTTCTGTGGGTGGAATACAGATATGTACATCTCCAATGTAAACGCATTGACAAACCAGATAGAGGTAAAACTGAAGACAAAGGACGTGTATACAGTCATTTGACAAATGCCTTCCTTGTGAAAGAATCGTATATCGAGAGATTCAAGCCATCCTATACCCAAACAAACAAGAAATCCAGTATCTGAAAATGCAAGAGCGGCAAGATAAACACTAGTTGATATGCGCTTCAGAGGCGATGCGACGAAGACTATGAAACAAATTGTGTTTCCTAAAACTCCCGTACCAATTATAACAGGAACTATGTAAGTTTGTAAAATATCTTTTGCTTGTTCGTAATATCCAATGTTCGGCATTTCCGGAATGTTCTCAGTGTATGAAGGAGATACATTGTGAATATCAGCCACGAGTACGTTCTCCATATTCAGTATCGCACCAAGCAGCTAGTTCACTGTCACTACAGAGAATATTGTCTACAATCGTCTACAAGGCAATCGTCTCATTATCAGGTACATCGCTATTGACGTTAACTAAATACCGTTGCCATGCTAACGATTTCACAATTAATTATCGTGATCATTGAAGTCGATAATATGGCAGTGACATAACTTCATCTGAAAATATAAAGAAACATTTTTTTATTATTTGTTTTATAGACATTATTATTTTCTTTCACATCTTTTTGATTTTTATTGAAAGTTCCTATTTTTTTATTACTGGAAAAAAGCCTTAAAGAAATCGATTTCCAAAACATTTTTAAATGAGAATTTCATACCATTGAATTTTTCTCAAATACATGAAAAATTTAACGTTTGCTCTCTCTCTCTCTCCAAATCAAAATAAAAACAAACCACAAACAAGCAATTTCATTCATACTAATACAATAAAATACGTACATTATCAAATTAATTTGTTCCAACAAGCTTATTCATTTTTACAACCGATAATTTCGTTCAGAAATAAGCAAACTGTCAATTTGTGATTTTTTTTTTTTTTGGGGGGGGGGGGGGGTGGCGGTGGATTTCCCCTCAATAGATGTATTTTCCCTGTAAATGTTTTTTGTAAATATTGAAAGATGGAGAAGTTCATTTATTGAATTTAGCACAGCAAGGGTTAAAAGGACATATAAAATTTCAGATTCATTCCAGTCTAAGACCGACACGTGCGAATTTTTTCTCTTTCATAACTTTCTTATGAACCTGCTAACGCGCAATCTTTCTATTATTGATCGATGATTTCTATTTATTAAACAAATCCAACATAAATCAGCAACTTTAAAGGTCCAAATTTCCTCAAAAATGCTTTTTGTTTTTCTCCAAGCTTTTTTAATAAGTATTTATATAGTGACCTGCTATAAATTCCAAGAGGTTGCTAATCGGCCAAATACCTCAACCATCGTTTGCTTCTATTATGCACTTACAGTAATGGGAGTATTCTGTATAAAATTAAAAATACTGCTTTGTTTAAATTTTGCCACTTTTATAACAAAAAATTTCAAATTATGCGCTACTTTTTTTCTGGTTTTAAGCTTCTAAATGCTTTAAAATCATTCCTTAATCCCTATAAAACTTTTACAAGTAAAAAAGAATTCGTTTCTGAGGCATAATGTGTCTTTAAGTGATTTTACGTATTAAATTCATGTCACATTCTCGCATATAAGGATAGAGTAGTGAATATTCTAATATTAACGGAGGTCTATAAGTTAAATGCAATAAAAAATAAACACCCTATCAAGTTATAAAAAGTATTTGCTCATGCACATGGTAATCTGTATTTTCGTAAAAGTTATATTTCATATGAAAAACTCGTATATGGCATATTTCGTATATACACTGTATTACTATTTGTATGGAAAACTCGTGATTGGTATATTTCGTGTATTTTATCTTTCGGATACCCACGGCCGAACCCTTGATTTCATGTTGTAAGGAAATCTTGTATCATAGTTTGGAGACCTTTCTGTTGAAAATGTGTCAGGGTTAAATCGTATACATATACATGCACAGTGCGTTAACTGGAGTGCGGGTATTAGTTACCCGCACTCCAGAGCATGCCTATTGATTGGCTCATTTTTGCTGGGGTTTACATATTTTGACGGCAGAGAAAGGGAAAGCGACAGAAATGTCATATCCAGATGTTCGTTCATTGGTTCATTTTTGCCGGGGTTTCATATTGTGATACAGGGAACGTGCTTTTATGTTTGACTATGATACAAAAGAGAAAGAACACCAAAACTCTCGGCAATCTGATTTATACTCGGGGGCTACGCCCCCTCGTACAAATCAGATAGCCTCGTGTTTCGGTGCTCTTTCTATTACTTGGCGTTGTGTTCTATTCGTTTTCTTTATTAAGCGATGTTACGTGACGTCGAGTCAAATCTGCAACATATGTTAATCAACCTTGGGTATCCGACGATGATATTTCGTATTAAAAAAAAACTCGTGTAAGGTATATTTCATATACTGTCTCTTTGTATGGAAAACTCGTGAATGTTTTGTGTTGTTGTAAAATGTATCTTATGTATGGAAAAACTGTTGTATTGCATTTTCGTAAAATGTATCTTTCGTATTTGAAACCCTTACATGCTATTTTTGTGTATTGTATATTTTGTATGGAAAACTCGGGCATGGTATTTTCGTGTATTGTATATTTTGTATGAAAAACTCAGGAATGATATTTTCGTATATTTTATCTTTTGCGTTGAAAACTCGTGTATAGTATTTTCGTTTTGATATCTGTATTTCTTTAAACACATGATAATATTTTATAAAACTAAAGACATAAATAGCATCATACTTCCTTTCCTTAAGGAATGCAAACCCCCTTTGTCACTTTAACTTTCTTGAAAAAGAATAAAAATCATCCAATATCCTGTGAAGCGTTTTAGGAAACATTCTAGTGAATCATGGGCAGTCCGTTGGTCAATATATTCATTTTTATTTCTTGGAACATTCTTCCGTTCTCTTCTTACACGTGAGCCACTGTGTGCTATTTCTATTTTCACGTTATGGCGTCACGTGTATTGGAACGTTCTTCTTTCTTGGTAGTTTTTATAAGTTGAAAAGTTTAAATTTCTAATGTCAAGTTTGAAATAGATAGAATTCCATCACATCAGTAATTTTTCAAGTGAATAAAAATGATCAAAGTGCAAGAAATGTAAAACAGAACCCCCAAAAAAAAAAAACAAAAAAAAAAAAACAAACAAAAACACGCATAGACTGACGGACGCGCGCACGCACAACGTAGACACACAGACCTCTGTATTGCTCTAGAACATCAAAAACTTTAAAAAAAAGACATACTTTTACAATCAAACGAATGTGTTAATTTTACTAAGCTTTATTTTTTTCCAACCCACAACACAATGTGGATTAATGTATATTGCAAAGGTATGTAAATGCAATTAAGGACATTTTATTCCATGCCGTCAGATAAGTCTTAACATTGTTAGTAGCACAAATTGTGATTCTTGTTACTGAAACCCCTTAATTTTAATATCGACTGTTCCGATTTCAACGCAGGGCAAATCCATCTCACAAATTCAACACGTTTATAGAACACATCTGGGGATGTTTCTAAATTTTAATTTCACCATTTTCGTGTTTAAATATTGAATTCTGCATAAGACGGTGCTTGGGGGAGGGCGTGGGTGGAAGTTTGCACTTAACGGTACCGTCCATGAACTGGCTCAATGAAAACGAGCTTGCAACATTTTTTAATTTTTTAATTTTGTCGTTTTAGACTTTCTTTAGAGATTTTTTTTTCTTCTTCTAGTGTTCTTTAACCGAGTAACAAGACTTTCTGGAGAACTTATTCTGCTTTTAACCACGCTGCCATCCTCTCGGAGGGAAACCTATGATTATTTTTTAACACTGGAAACGTGCCTTACTTATAAGACTTCATAAATGTAATTAAGTATGGCTTAATTTATTTGGCGTCCCAGGAAACTATCTTGTTTAAAAGAAAATAGCAAATTTAATTATCTCCCGTCATCTAATTGTCTATAAAAAGCTATAAGACTTTCTACAGAACTGTTATATTGGTTCTAGTAAATACGCGTGAATTTATGAATTTATTTTAGGATGATTTTTGTAATTTCCCTTTAAAGCCAATTAAAAACCCATTTACAGATGATACATGTACCATAATCTCTTTGCTTGGTTATTATTACGTTATATTAAATTAATTGCTATTATATACCGTTATTAACATTTAGTTGCTGTTTTGAAAGCCGGGTGGGCGTAATAACGCCAAATGTTACATTAAATTAAAACACCTCCTACCAGTATAGATCAGAATATTTGGGTCGGGATAAAATGCTATCAGCGGCTCTATCGGGTTTTCAACTGTATTCATAACGGCGAAATGACGTCTCTCTATGTTCTACAGAATTATTTACATTATACATTCTCAAATTAAAAACAAATATCTTTAAATCACATTTTTATTCTACAATGTTACTGTAACATTTTTACATGTTAATTATTTCTTTAAAAAATGCAATGGTAACACACTCATCTATTTGATTTAAGTCGGTTGACTACATATCATAATGGCTACTTGAAACTCCATCTAGACGTCATATACATTGGGACAATCTTACAATCATGGTAATCAGCGAAATGTTCTTCATAAAAGGAATGAGGAATATCTTTTTAACTTTTTTTCTAACAACGAGATTCAATAACGAAAGTAACACAATTACGAAAGTTAAGACCGACAAGAGAAATGTTAGTTTTGCGGGTGACTACAATTAATACACACAATATTTCATTCCGGACAATGGAATTAAAAAGACTAAATAATGTCAGCTTTTTGAAGACAAATAAGAATTATCATTTTTTGGTATAATAAATTTCACTAGAATAATGAAATTTTCTTGTACAACAATACTTTTAGAATCGAATAATGCTTTTTATTAAAAATAAAAGCCTATAGCGTGTAGCATTAAATGAAGCTACATTCAATATTAGATTTCCTGATGGATGGTTTTGTTACAGACATTTTTTCGCAGCGATGAGGATTTAAGTTTGTAACACCCGAAGTAAGCCAAAATAATCATCTTGCCTGTTTCACGACTGCCATATGACCTAATTGTGTAGTGCCATCATCAGAAATCTAATTATTTACCAACAATGATGTTTTCAATGTTCTTTTAAAGCGTCGTCATTTGACAGTTAATGCGAAATAATATTGACCCAAATATTGAGTTTTATCCTACCAACGCCTGCTTATTTTTTTTCCAATTTTTGATTACCAATTCTCTTTTCTAGGGCCGTCTTCAGGTTGATAAAAACGAGATAACCTATATCGTGAAACTCCCGGTCAAAAACGTGTCCCCAGTGTAACATAGCTAATATTCTGTCTTTTTAATAACTTTCTTTTTCTCATTGAAATGTTTTTTCTCTCTACTGTTGCCTTAAAACTAAAGTCAAGGAAATAGCACCTTATTTGACTGAAAGATGTTGTAACCTATTTTTACACTTGAAACTTAGAAAAATAGATTATGTGTAGAATAAGTATCTTACTACGATATTTTTTTAATTTTCAAATAAGGATCTTGTAATTTTATCTTATCGTTATAAACTGTTAATACTTTTTTGATTTTACTCCCTAGACATAATGGTGTTTTATATGTATGTACCGAAAGATTATACAAAAAGCATTTATTTCGAAAAAGCCATTTCGTTTCTAAAATGACCCGCGTCATGACAAAACCAACATAGTGCGTTTGCGACCAGCATGGATCCAGACCAGCCTGCGTATCAGCGCAGTCTGATCAGGATCCATGCTGTTCGCTTACAAACCCTATACTAAGTAGAGAAACTGATAGCAAACAGCATGGATCCTGATCAGACTGCGCGGATGCGCAGGCTGGTCTGGATCCATGCTGGTCGCAAACGCACTATGTTGGTTTTGTCATAACGCTGCTCAAATATTTTGGTTTCTTTATTCTAGTACTAAATATGGTTGATAACATGACTTGGAGAAAATCATCATTAAACCTGCTGAATGTGTATAATGGATTTGGAAGATTAAAAATGGGTAAAGTCCATTTTTTTAGGAATATAAAACTAAGCTACATACAGCATAGACCCTGGTCAGACTGCACGGATGGGCAGGAAACCTTGAACTCAAAGAATTTAAACTTTAAACTGTTTCACTTGCAGATAGTATATTACTTTTTAAATGGCATATTAATATATGTCCAGAAGATACAAAGGTTTAAAGATGTTAATTCACTGTCTTGTTAGTAAAATTCATTAATATTTTTGACATGTTTGACTATACGTTTTTTAATAGATTATTATTGTTGCGAACTAATATTGAAATAAGTGAATCTTGAAACATCTGAAATCCAAATAATTAAATATCAAAGGCCTTTCGATATAGCAATGGCGCAATTCTAAACTTTCAATTTAAATTTAAATTCAGAAAAACCAATCATGAATAAAGATGAATTGAATTAGAAAAACCACGTTAAACAAAGACAAATATTCTCTTTGATCTGTGATGTTTATTTTTATTTGCAAATGCAAAGATTTTATTTATAATTTTATCTAGAAATATTCAGAATTCTTTATCTTGTTTTCAATTTTATTATTAAATTCAAATGCTATGCTCCTTCAAATAAATGATGATAAAGAATATTTGCAGACAATTTATTGTAAAATGGCCTCTAAAAGCTAATTTCTTCTGGCTCGTTTGCAACGTTGAATCTGCAACTCATGACGTATGACCAGTCTCCAAATCAATTATTATAATTTAAAAATAGCCCGAAGTCCGTATGAAATAAAATATTTGAGCCGTGTCACGACAAAACCAACATAATGGGTTTGCGACCAGCATGGATCCAGACCAGCTTGCGCATCCGCGCAGTCTGATCAGGATCCATGCTGTTTGCTTTCAGTTTCTTTACTTGCTATAGGGTCTGTAAGCGAACAACATGGATCCTGCGCGAATGCGCAGGCTGGTCTGGATCCATGCTGGTCGCAAACCCATTATGTTGGTTTTGTCGTGACACGACTCATTTGTAAACTTTACATAGATTAACTGGGACAATAGTACTTTATACAAATATTATGAAAAACATCAAAACTACAAAATTAATACTTTATTGGAATTTGACAATTTATGCCATTCTTAGCCCGCTTTAGAATCAAAACATATTATTGTATAAACTGTTTCATTCCTTTCATGTTATTATATCACATAATTGTTCAGCAATGACCACTTTTACGAAACAATGAAGACATACCATTGAGTTTTGTTTGAGACAAACGTTCAGTGTGGTTGCTTTTTAATTAAAATTTTTTTTTAAAGTTTTTATTTTATTCATTGCAAAAAAATATATTCTTTAAATCATTTTTCTTCATTTTATTACATGATATGAATCATATCGTAAAATGTCATCAACACCACCAACACCAACAACAACAACAAACATTTAACACATCAACAAGAGGTAATGTAAATTAAGAATAAAATTATGTCAAATGAGTTTATTCATTCTTTTAGGCCGAAGCGATAGTGTTATTGTACAACAAAACAAAAACGTTAGAGTAAGATAGCTGTTATTTCGTAAACATATAACTGTCGAACAAAATAAAAAATAAAAGCTTCAAAAATCTGGTGATCCCTCAGAAGCATTGAAAGCAGCAGTATGAAAATCTATGTCTCGGTTTTATTGTGTCTGCTCATGAGAGATAATGTAAAAGTGCAACTCACGCTCCCTAGCACCGGCTTTAGCGGTTTCAAAATACATTAAAACTATTATAAGCTGATCGTCATCAAAACATTAATGCTACAATAACAATTAATAAAACGGCAACGATATTTGGTTTATATCTTATTCCTCATTTGCATAGTAAAACATTACTAAAATTGGCATTTTCAACGATTTAAGACATTAACGTTGTTTTTTACTGTTTAAATGGCAAATTAGATAAAAATATTTTATCATTTCTAGCATCGACTTTGTTAAGTTAAGTTAATGTAAAAACGCTATTTCTTAATAATAATCATAAAAATGTTTCTATTATGAAGTTTCATGAAATTTTGTAGTTTAACAAAACGCTGGTGTCTTATATTAAGATAACAAGCATTTAAAAAAATCGAATTGTGTTTTAATAGTGCTGACGGTTTTTTTATTTTGTTCGTTAAACTATTTTCAAGATCAATTGCCCAAGGAGTCCGAGACAAGACAAGACAAGACAGACACGAACAGCTCATAATCGGAAATTAAAAATAAAAGACTTTTATTTATTATTTTTTAGTTTCTCTAGGAGCTTTCCCGGTGCCTTGCCCTTACATGCTGTTATCTTATCAAGGTCCGTATTCAATATTCAATATATATCAAGGAAGTATTGTTTTAATAACAACTTATATATTACATGTACTTATATCTCATGTTATACAATCTGTTCCCTTTTTGTTACAAACTATGACGCCTGATTTTTACCTTCATTCATGTCATGCGCAAACTTTAAGTTTTAAGCTTGCGTTTGAAAAAAAGAAATATACTACTCTATCCTATTCTATTCTATTCCATTATTCCATTTCATTCTATTCTAATGTAAAGCTATTAAGGTGAGAAACAGTCTAAAATGTCCACTTAAAATAACGTTTATTAATCGAGATTTCATTTTAAACTATTGATTTTCACACTTAAAATAAGTAAATAGGGTAATTGCTGACAGAAAGACACATTTTCTTTGTCTAATTGATATAAAATTGCAGGATATGCAATTTACATATCAGACGGTACATCATCCCAACCTCAATTTGAAGTATGTAGACAGTTACTTAAATTGCATTTCTAAAATTTAAAAGCAATATTACTTTTGTAAACGTATTACTATACAATTATCAGCCATTATAAAGATTTAAAGATAGATAAAGACAGCTTTTTGTCAGTGTTATATTTCCAATAAATGGCAATAAATACATTAATTTTCAATAAAAAGAGTTTCAATTTTGAAAACAAATTCTCTATCGGTATCCATTAATGGACTCGACACCGATCTATTAAGAGGAATTTACAGACCAATCCTTGTAAAAATGTCGAAACAAAAGTGTTTTACTTACAGGTCCATTATAAATTATATCAGCCTTTGACAAGGACGTTTCAAGAAACATTTTTTTTTTTCAATTTCTGATATATAAAATTACTGACGCAGTGTTTTGTACTAATTAAGCAGAGTTAGAAGACCATCATGTCCTTTTAAAAATCCTATCTATCTTTTCTGAATCAACAATATTTTATAAATTGTTTCTTCGGCATTGTCTTATATGTATGATATAACTTAGACCTAAGTGCCAAAATTATCATGTATAACATATTTAATTATATTCCTCTATATCAAAGTTTATTTTATGAAATGGCCTTGAGAGACATTAAAGTTTTCATACTCAGAACATACTCAATAAAACAATTTCTACTAACTTAAGTACTTTTTTGCATTGTTTACGACGGATGTCACATTTTCAGAAGTTTTATACTAATATCAGCGACTTTTAAAAGTTCCGTGGCAGCTGTGCTTCAACTTAGTGTTATAATATCTCTGTTGGCTCTTTGTATCCATTGATTGCAATGCTTTTACCGTGCATGATAAAATACCGCTTAAGGCGGTGCTAGCGGGCGTAAAAATGGTACATACTCATTGTATCTCATAAACAGGCTGAATAAAACTAAGTCTGACATTTACACCTTTATATTTATTTGTTCTTTAATTGTTGCCTAATGATCTAAAGAATATCTCAAGTATTTAATAGTGTTGAATGATATACAAAGACTGAAGTTTTCGAACGAAAATATATTTTGTTTCTTCGTTGCTTGAAATGCTTCAAAGTTAAAGTATCTTACAAATGCAGATGTGAAAAGTAGTACTACAATAATGATATTTAAAAGAAATCTTCAAAGGATATTAAGATTTAACATGTTCTAAAAAAAATATTTCTGGAAAAATAATTTAAAAAGACTAATAAAAAATGAAATCAAGATAACCAGTATCAATACTTCATGTTGATCTAGTGTATTAAAAAATGCTGACTACGTACATGACTCTGTATTATTATATTTCATCAACTTGGAAGCTTCTGGTACGTCTGCACCTTACAGAAATTCAAGAAATTCATATTTTAAATCAAGCATATATTAGTAAACTCCATATTTGCATTTCCTTAATGACATATAGTAGGCATTAAATGTGTTTTTTGAAAAGTCCTGTCCATAGATAATGAACATATACAGTTTGATTGACCTTCACTTTAAATCCAAAACAAAAATAATAATCCTGGAGAAATATGGACCATAGATAGTTATATAACGACAATTAAAAAAATCAGGGTACTATAAAAGGTGTATATAAAAGTTTCTTTCTAACGATTTTGGTAAATAAGTATTTACAACATTTTCAATTCAGGTAATTACTTTTTTGCTAACTTTAATAAATTATTCATTTCCCAATTGTCATTGATATCTTGTAATTGTTTACATACAAAATGTTTTACTGACTGTGAACCAACTTCTTAACATACTCAATCAACGCTAGTTTAAAATTAGAACTCGATGTTATGTTTTGAGTTGACTTAGTTAAGAGACACTCTTATATGTGAATTGTTTGTCCTCATGCTTTCTTAAAATTGCTGTCTTAGTCTTTTTCTTTATATCATGACTACTTATAAAGCTGTAGCTCTTATTTCTTCTCTCAATGGCTGCTAAGAGATCGAATAATTTCCTTTAACACACGCAAATGTAACATAATCACCATTCATTTCCGAACCTTAATGGACGAATTTTTGCTGGAATTACACACCATTGTTGCTGGGACAATTCTTACCACGATAAATACCGGATATATGTAACGAAAGGAAAAAGGACCATACAATTAATGCGAAAACCATGCATTAGCAATTTCTTTTGTCTTAAAATTGTACTATGCCATGTGATGACCATATAAATAAAGACAATGAAACCAATATACACATACATGAAGTAAAGTATACTAATAATACATACAATTTTCTTGGTAGGACTGCTTTCTTCATCTTGCATTACATAAATTTTAAATCTTATTTAAATAAATGAATATAATTAATTAAAATTTTGCATTGTGAACAAATTTGACTTTGAACTCTTTCAACCATGGTTTTATTTTCCATGGACATATTTTAGATTGTTTATTAATGATTTTCTTTGGCTATAACATCGGGTCCAATGTTATAACTCAGAAGTAGATTTCAGGTATTGACAAATACAAATTCTAAGTCTCGTGACTAACCCTAACACGTTTTATGATCTCGGGCTCTTGTCAGTGTTTACTCTTTACCACAGCTCAAAATAAAACATTTCTCTTTAAAAATTACATATCATTTACTAGTAAAATTTTGCAGATTCCTGATATTATCTATGAAAGTTTTAAAGTACTTTTAATGAGTAAAAACATAGTTAAATGTACAAATGTACGTATATAGTTATTAAGGACTACTTATCCACATAAATTAACAATTATGACCACAAATATATAGAGAGAAAATTTTAACAATGTTAGTTATTGGGTACAAATATGGTAATTAAGTAATAGAAAGAGCATCGAAACACGAGGCTATCTGATTTGCCGAGTATTTTGATGTTCTTTCTCTTTTGTATCATAGTCAAACATAAAAACATGTTCCCTGTTGTCACAATATGAAACCCCGGGAAGAAGTAACCAATGAACTAGCATCTAAATATGATATTTCTGTCGCTTTCCCTTTCTTTTCCGTCACAATAAGTAAACCCCAGCAAAAATTATCCAATCAATGGGCATGCTCTGGAGTGCGGGTAACTAATACCTTCACTCCAGTAAACGCACTGTGCATGTATGTATATGTATACGATTCAACTCGGACACATTTTCAACAGAAAGGTCCCCAAACTATGATACAAGTACAATTGTACTAGTCTCAGTTCAGTCATAATTTACATTCTTACATAAACAAAATGTCACAGAAAAATGGCCGTTTTTCATATAACAATGGTAATTAAAACTTGTTATCTATATCCTTTTGATATTTAAATAAATTTAGATCAATCATAGTGGTCAACTGAGATGTTGAATAACATTAAAAATATCAAACAAATTACGGTGCTTCCGATGACACATCCCTTTTCGAGATGTTTGTCCACTCACAATATATGGAACTATCCAGTTTCATTTTTCATGTCAAGATAAAGGTCAAGTTCACCGGAAATAGTGTAGAGCCTGACCAGGCCAGAATACACAAATGTGCAATTTGTCCTGGCTCTGTAATAGCGACAGGGGCAAATCACTTCCGGTTTAAGCAGGGTTAGGTGTTAAAATCAGATTATTCTTCTAAATATAACTAAGGTTTTGTTATGAGTTTTCTTTAAAAATAATGGCTTATTTTATATTTCCGACATATATAATTGTAGATTTTATCGTAGAATTTAATAAATAGTAAATAGTTTTTTGTTGACCTAAATATTAGAATCTTTAAATACAAGAGAAATACGTTTTTTTTTTATGTAATAATGGTAATTTAACTTCAGCAAATTCTCTCCTTTTGACATTTTCTTTCTCAAAACGTAGGTTTTTGTTTGTTTGTTTGTTTTTTTTTTAAACTACGTTCTAACTTAATTTTTATCTTATGTATAGTCTTATAGTGTACTGAAATTTAAATAAAAAATATGTTACACATGTAACAGTAATATACAGTTAAATATTAATGTACGGATAAATAAAAACGAAATACTTCTCCCATTAAAAATATCTTATTTTTTTATGGGAATTACGTCGAACCAATACAGTATATGTGATTTGGAGGCTTTACAAAGACCTCGGGTATCTACATTGAAATACAAAATGCTGTACATATCTAACAGTGATTACATAACGTTAATGCAATTTATTCATAAACCCGTTCAATATCAAATTTTAATTCAAAACGCAAACTATTTTTACTTTTGTAAATACTGAATTTTCGTAAAAAAAATGTTAAATAGAATTTTTAATTTGATTACCATATTTGAAGTAAATGACTCTCTGAGCATTTAACTAAACTATCTAAATCACGGCATGACCAATTTTACTTTCAGACATTTCTTCATCATAACCTCAATTTGATTTCTGAACACAATTACCTAAAGTGCACTTAAGAGAATTATTCTTGTGTCAGGGAAATTGTAAGGAGAATTGTTCGCCGTTCCTTTTATACAAATACATATTGTATTGGCGTAAAAAACCACATCGGTAGTGATTTTATGTATTAGTTTATATTAGTTTATAATAATTTATTTTAGTTCGATTGTATTGGAAGCTATAAGCCTATTGAAACACTAAAATCTGTAACTGGAACCAGTACTTAGCAATGAATGTTATGTTTCTTGCTCTAAAGATATAACGGCTTGCCTCTGACTGGATTGTTTGAGTTTTATACATTCGGTATAAAGACATCACAATAAGTGTATGAATGATTGTGATGCACACACAAACATCCGATATAGAGACTTCACAATTAGAGTATGTTTGATTCCTTGCTATATGCAAACATTCAGTATAGAGACATCACAATAAGTGTATATATGACTATTTGGCATGTGTAAACATCAGATATAAAACATCACCATAAGAGTATGTATGATACTTATATATACTCAAACATTCGGTTTAGAGACTTCACAAATAAGTGCATGAATGATTTTTTGACATATGCAAACATTTGGTTTAGCGACATCACAATAAGTTTATGTATGATTCTTTGACATACACAGGGATTCAGTAAAGAGGTATCACAATATCACAATATGTTTATGATATACGCAAACATTCGGTTTAAAGACATCACAATAAGTGTTTGTATAATTCTTATACATTTGCAAAAGATCGGCAAAAAGACATCACAACAAGTGTTTGTATAATTCTTATACATTTGCAAAAGATCGGCAAAGAGACATCACAACAAGTGTTTGTATAATTCTTATACATTTGCAAAAGATCGGCAAAAAGACATCACAACAAGTGTTTGTATAATTTTTATACATTTTCAAACATTCGGTAATGAGTTTATGTATCATTCCTCGACATATGCAAACATTCGGTATAAAGGAATCACAATAAGTTTATGATACTTTGACATACGCAAGTTTCGGTTTAGAGACTTCACAATAAGTGGCAAAAGAGAAAATGCCATTACAGATAGTCTTAGAATATTTAATGAAAATATGAATATATTATTATATTAGAAGCTATAAGCTTATTGAAACACATTGCCTTATTGTCACAAAATGACAAGAAAAAGCGTCATTTTACAAAATGAAATAAATGAAATAGTTCATTTACTTTAATGGAAAGCATAATTAATGAATCAAAAAAGTCTGATTACTGTACACATACTTTATTCCGAGGGCAGACAACCGATTTAATATGCTTATAGAATGAAATAAAAAATATGATTTCTTTATTCCATTGTTTATGTTTTTTGTTTGGTTATCGGACTAACTGCACATATCTGTACGGATAAAATGTGTTGTATGGGCAACACAACAGTTCTTTTAAAACCATACTTAAACTTACAATTTCAATATTTTAATATATTCTAATCATTTATAAATGCCTTTTTTTTCTTACAGTAGTAACAACTGTTAGGCTTAATACTATTGAGTTAAAATTTGTTATTTATTCTTTTCATATCTAGCTCATTGTTTTAAGACTTTAAAATATGAAATAATTATAACAAAGTTGTCCATAGCGGGATTTAGCATTGATTATTAAATAAGACAGAATTTAAAAACAAGCTTTTTGTTTTAAGATAACGTATTGCAATGGTCTAAGAAGGCAAGAAAATTCCGCTGTAAAGAAGAACAAATTGATTTATTTCTTTAACGTCTTGAGTGAAATAAAAAAGGTCATAAACTCGTATTAAACATCTAGTTTTAAGATAAATTTAATTAGCGAGTTTTATTGAGTACAAATACTTTCTTTTTTTGGCTAAGTTTTCAACAAAAGACCTTTCAAACTACATATTTTGAAACATTTCTTGATGAACAGCGAAAATGTGTAAAAAAATAGACATGGCAGTACGAGGAATTTTTTGCTATTTATGTGCGACAAAGATCAATATATACATATTAATGTATTGTTAACAGTTATTTCATACTGTTAAATGTTTGTATTCAGTGTTTGAAAACTTGAACTGCTAAACGATGAAGAGCGACCTATCTATTGATTTTAACAATAACATTCAACCAAATGGTTCAATGCTTTTAGTTAAATGAATAAAAATAATAACATAATTATATATTTTAATAGCATTTTTATATTATATTTTGTTTATCATCTATAATTGATTTTACATGAAAATCTAATTTGAAATGATTATTTCTGCCGAAATTTCAATAAAAAGTTCAAAAGTTCAAAATTTATTGGCATTCAGCTACAACATTTGTCTTTGGCCATTAACAAATATATCATTAATTCATTATGGTAAAGACAATGCATATGATATAAATACAAACAAACAAATATAAATATATGTACAAATTTAATATTCACGACAAGTCTATATTATCTGAACATAAAGATAAAGATTTGTTATGAATTTAGCAAGATTTAGTATGGTTTTTCTATTTTTTGACAAGACAAGTATTGCTAATCTGATAGGAATTGGTCCAATTCATATTCCACTGGCATCAGAAATTCAATTTAATTATTGTATATTCAGAATAAGAGTGTGCTATTAATTCAAACATAAAAAATAACTTACAGTTTTGCACATGTCCTTTATTGTTATTCTGTAGACAATTTGAGCGCCTTTCTTTAATCAGATGTAATATAAACGTGACAAAACACAACGAATAGAAAATCATCATGGAAGATCTTCTGTTTTCCTAATGTGATGCAAAGTAAATTATTCATTTCTTTTGATTACCTTTTTCTATACAAATCCATTATGTGCCATCATATATTTGCGTCATATTAAATGATAATTATTTTATTATAATGTTCATATTACAAAGTACATTTAAAATGATAGAACATATCTTTTAAATGTTTGTTTACTTCAATCGGGAATAGTAATTTCAACTTTTAATGGTTCAAGCATAAAACTACAAGCACTTATCGTGTTCAAAAGTTATTCCGTTTTTTTAAGCGTCTAAATCTTCATTTTATCGCTGACACACATATCGAGTTACGAAAACTCCATGCAAAAACATATAATAAAACTTATCATATTTTCACTAACAGCTTTTTAGCTCCTTGGAACATCATTATATAAAGAGACCCTGTCAAGGACAAAATTGTATTGGAAATTAATTCACAAGAGTTAGGATGTAGTTTTGTAACCAGCACAAGTCACGTACATACAGAATATAACCAAAAATGGAAAATGATTTGTAGAAATCCGTGGAGATTTTTTTTTCGGGAAAAATATCTTCAACGATTTGGAGATAATTTCGCAAGTTATTGTTTAACTCATATGTATTACAATGCAGAAGTATTAGGTAGTCTAAAAACGGAATTTAAAATGATCGATAAAGGACAATGAGTTAAAATATCAACAGGGAAGTGTGACCGTCCTTAGAACTGAGCCGCTAGCCAGAACCGCCTGATAACATACAACAATTCTTGTTAAACGTCTAGTCACTGTAGTGCACTGAACAGAAACAAAGCTAAAATGACACACAGTAGCAACCGGAGTCAAGGTGTTTTAACCAATCCTTAAAGGAATAGGAATGGATGGATTGATGTCTGTCTTATATAAATATTCACCATTTAAAAAGAGGAATCATGACAGTTTTCCTATTAACATCAACCCTATAAGAGAGAAATTCGTGTTTTAAGACACTATTTTTTACTTGAGAAAAAAATTCATGGGCGCCGCCATTTTGGCGTTATGTCATTCTCGCGAGACAGACGAGACCGAGATTGTGACGTGTTATACCCACTTCCGGTATAGGTGTACACGCTGGTACAACTGAAATATATCTTGATGAAGAACTTATTTATTTTATTGCGTACATTATATATTATTTATGAAAACATCATATGGAACTGAATTGCTGTAATTAATTAATTTAATTATTTTATTGAAGACGCCGCAACATAAATTAACATTTGTCAAAACTGGTACCAACAGCAACAGGTTGCCCATTCCCCTATAATTACGCATATTCTCGGGTTTATCCAGCTCCCTAAATCTTTTTTCAACGTTATCTACTTACCAAGTTACTTTCCCGACAGATACGCATTACTAATACGTAAATTTAATCCAATAAAACAAAAAATCATAAATCTACTTAATATTTCAAATGATTATTGGTAACTGAAAAAAATGTGTTGCTATTTTATGACGTGCTGTAATTTACTACAGTGTGGAACCTTATTCCCCCTAAGGTCATTCAGTTCACTTATGAAGCGTAAAAAAATAGATGTCTATTTCGTCATAAGAATATTTGACAAGGGTGATTAACCAATCAGGGCAACATTGTGCATGATCAAAAGGTCTGTCGGCACAGAGGCATACAAGGAGCAATAAAAATCGTCAGTACACAGTGTGACAGGAGCATTTGGTGCAAATTAGGAACAATTAAAATGGACAATGCGCAGTATTAGACATAAGTAGTAAGAACCAGCAATTGTGTGAATAAATTATGCAAATTAGATTTTTGAGCAGCCAATAAAAATGATTTGCCTGCAGTTAATATTAGGCTATGATTACGATGCGCAGCATCATACGTTGACAGACATGTTAACAATTTACTTTTCAAAAGAGTTGCTTATATTTTTGATGTGTACATCAATTATAACATATATCCACACCTTTAAATTTGAAAGTCAGAATCAAACTGCAAAAATTTAATGATATGTACTATTAAGAACACGTTTTAGTGTCACGTACGACTAGCAAGGACACGCTGTATTGGCTAGAAGTACGGGACTTTTCAAAATTTTATGGAAGTCGAAAATGCATATGTTATTTATGACTTTAAGCGAGGATTTTAACCAAGAAACAGCATTAATTGTCTTTGGATGTTAACTTTTTAGAGATTAATCGCCTTGATCGCTATATATATATCGATCTTTGTCATCGCAAGATGTCGAGAAAAAATAGCCTTTGCTTGCATTTACACCAATTGAAATAGTTTACAAAATTTTGATAATAATCCTTTTTTGTTTCATTAAGTTTAATTTTCGACACCTTTTATATGCAAAAAAAGAAACAAACAAAAAAAAAACAAACACTGAAAATGATTGTTGTTAGGCTCTTGATAATTGCGACAATTACCGACGGTACTGTATAGAAGTTTGTCCATCAAGGAAAGTTTGCATGTTCCATGAAAGGCATACTAAAATTCTATTGTCAGTCCATGGATAGGTTTTAATTAAGGCTAAATAATTGATTGACTGTGCTTTTATGTTCGATATTTATCTACTGATTTGAAAATTATATAACTATTTTTGCATTTCAACGTTTGTTTTTTTTTTCATTCAATGATCTTTTTTATTTATTTATTCCACTCCGATCATTTTTATTCGACCCATGTGCTTAAAATTAACAAAAAATGATTTAATAATTCATACAATAAAACAACAAATGATAAGCATGAAAAATCAACAATTTTATAAACGTCGACATCCATATAATTTTGAAAAAGTGCCGTACGGCTAGACAATACGGTACAGTGCGTCCTGGCTAGTCGTTCGTGACTCACGTACGGCTAGAACTAAAATTTGGCTAGCCGTACGTTTCTTTATTTATTTATTTATTTTTTTTTTTTTTTTGATATTGTTACGTATTTTGAATCATAAAAAATCTCCTCTACACCTCCTGTGAAAATTAAATTGTCTGGTCAATACTTTATTATATTAATATTTCCTTACGATTCAACTAGATTTATCATGAATCTAAAGATGTGGGGAAATGACATCACGCGCCCGCTGTTTTTATACGGCCAATACACAAACATGGCGCGCGCTTACTGATTTGTAGAAATCGGTGATTTAGCGATTTAAATTTTGTTATCATTCGTTTAATATTATTATTTGGCGGCAGAAAATTTGCAGACTTATTATTTATAGTATTCTTTTTCTGAAATCAAGTTTTTATTCCAACCTTGTCTTTCCCTTTAATTCCTGTATGAAAACAAATAATATATTATTCAACCACTTAAATCTATCCTTTTCATATTATTCATTTCTACATTATTAATAAAGATCTATAGATGTTTCATGGTATCAATTTAAAAATACATACGCATAAAATTTGTACAAACCTTTTTTTTTTATTTCACTTTTGAACTTCTGTACATTTTACCAAAGCCAGTTGTTATTCATAGAGCCAAATAAACTTTTATCCCCATACCCGAGATTTGTAAAAAAAGTAAATATAACGCATTACAATTAAATTGCTAAATATTAAGTAAAGCAACAAAACAGCCATAAATCAGATGCACATATCAATTTGTTACATTGAAAGTATACTTTCCTTTGTTTTTTTTTTTCAACAAAAAATCAGAAAATCCAGGGCAAAAATTATCGAAAAGAAAGCAACAAATAATGTTAATGTTTAAGGGGAGCGATGGCATAGTTGTTCAGGTGTCTGCCTCTCAACAAAGAGATCATGGGTTCGAGCCCTACTCTGGTCACGACCATGTTTCTTCATACGACACCGGTATTGTTTGGTTAAAGAAGTGATAAATATAAGTTGCAAGAACTTGTTTCGCAATCGAGCTTAAATAAATATGTTTAAATCGATAATGTTACAAATAAGATATAAAAACACTTTTTCGAATTGAATGACAAAATTATAAGCCAATAAAAAGGTTTGGAAAGAGAATAACTCCTGATACCAATGAAATAAAAAAGCAAGTCTGTTCATTAGAGGTGAGAGAAAATATCTCTTACGCCACCTAGCACCTAAGCGTAACGCATGCAGCAAAAATATTATTCTAGGTATAAAAATCAATGATCAGTGAAGAGCCCGGAAAGTATTGTTAATGGAGAAAAGAATTTAAGGCTTCCGCAGAGTATTTCCATTAGTCTGTCAATTTATATATATTTTTTCCCAGATTTTACCATACAAAGTGGTATTAATTAATAAATAAGTATCATTAAAGACAAAATTAAAACTTGACAAAATACATTTGTAGCACATTAGTTCACTGAATTGTTATGATAACTATTACTGTTTCCATGGCAACAAAATACAATAAATGCGATAATATATGCTATAATGTTGTCATGCCGTTACTGTAAATAAATGTAAATAGTGGTATTTTCATCATAAGTTAAAAATGAACGAAACAAAAATATGGTTAACCATTTGCATATATTTTACCAAGCGACATCAATTATGGTTACCTTATGGCGAAGGAAACATATTTGGATTTGTTTAGTAACACCGACAATGTGAAGGTCATATGTTGTGAAATATTTCCAGTTTCATGGGCAAAAAACAAAACAAAACAAAACGCATTTTTATAATTTGTCACAAACGGGTACCTGATTAGAACCATGGACGTACCGTAAGATTGCTGGATAATTTGGGGAAAAAATAAAAAAATAATAATTAATGAAAAAAAATTAAAACAACAATAAATCAACCAACAATGGAAAAGAAAATATGTATATTTTACATGCCATTTGCTTATAAGCTCATTCTAAAATTTCATATATATTTTTACTATTTATTCTATAAAATTGCTTTAATTGCAGGGAAGCCGCAACCAGTCAAATACGCTTATTGTTCGGCTATTGTCAGGTAAGTGTTTGCCTATTTGCAATTCTTGGATTCTTCATAACTTAAATAATTATCAAAGTATTCATTGTAAGGTAGGGGAACGCAAAATAAAATGTTAATGCATTGCCTTATTGTTCCGAATTCAGTAAAATATAGTACTCATAAACAACACTATTTTGCAATCTAAATGACTGAAACAGCAAGTGTCAAGTGCAGCGTGACAGCTATAAAACATTGTCAAGTACTTCAGTGTTGATGTATTTTTTTATCGTTCGTGATCATTGATTCCAGCACAGATTTGTCGGTCAGTATTTCATGGATGCGATTTACCATTACCTACCTTGAAGGTAGAAGATTTCAAGTATGTAGCACATCTTATTGTAATCGGTCCTGATTATTCCTATATCCAGGTCAAGTCTCTTTAAAAAGACACTAGCTATTTTGCCCTCATCATTAAATGTTTGAATCGGGAGTCAACGAGAATCGCAGGTGCAAAACTGTCTCAAATATTTGTTTCTGTCATCAGCGGAATAATTTACTATCAATGTCGTATCAACTTTTCTCTTAAAATCGAGAAATTTTTGGGAAAAAAAGTTAAAATCTGAACCAAATCATTACATGATTCAAATATATAAGTTACATAAATCAGGTTTAAGAAATGAGTCAGTTATTAGGTTTCAAATAAATAAAATAAACTTTTAGTGATGGCAGTCACAGTTTGTACATAAGCACATACGTCAAGCATCATTATCACATTTGTACTGCTGAGAATTAAAAAAAAAGAAGAAAACAAATTTAGCGTTTACAGTTTGTTTTCTATTACGCACGGAGACACTTATTGAAATTGAATCTATTTTAAAGTGTTTTTCTGTGGCGTACTTAATTTTTCCCTTCCATAATGAACCTTAAAAGAATCCCAAGAATATGTACGCACGAAATATAATTACATTTGTAAATCGCCTGTTATAGGCTTCCGAGCAGGTTTTTTTTAAACCTTTAGTAATTGTTTTTAGGAAAGCTTACATGGAATGATCCAAGTCCTATTGTACCTAGGCCGTGAAAGAATTCTTTCAATATTTTTGCAAAGAATAGTTTTTTTTTTTCAGATATAAAAAAGTTATACATGTACCGAAAAATGACATATCTGGATAGCCATAAAAATCTCCAGAGAACGGTCATATTATTAAATCAAATAGGTTTGAATCATAAGTCTTGTTTTTGTCACTTTGACTGTCTTATATTTGATATTTTTTTGAGATGAGTTCAGAAGCTTTATTGCAAACTTCCCGATCATGTTCATCCTTTCTTTTCTTCCTTGTTCCTGTACAATACTTAATTAGAGGAGATGCTCTTTCTTTTTTATTTATTGAACAGAAATGTTGAATGGCTAGTTACAACATCGTGAATTTATGAGGATATAAGCCTGAAAATTCATTCATTTCATTCGAATTCCTGGGCATTACACAAAGATCCACGTATTTCCCTTTGAAATCTATTAAAAAGTAAACAAAAAAGACAGTTCATATTGAACAAGAAAACGAGGATTTTCGTACGGAGAAAAAATTGAAATGCTTCTTTTCCTAATTAAAGGATATTTATTATTCCATATATACCGCTTCTGTGTATGAATATAATAAATGTAGATTTCTCGTTGCGCATGCGTAATCAACCATTAATTCCTAGTTACACGATTCAGAATTATCTGTAGTCTAATTAATCTAGATTTGACTTATTTGCCGGTTATGTTCGGTTTTAATTGTAAACAGCCTCTCTAAATTAAATATGTATGTCATATGAATCTTGTAATAAAACACAACGGAATAAGATTTTAATTAATGCTATTTTATAAGTATATAAGTTTATGAACGACAGAAAGCTATAAATATTCTAGATGTTTCACAATTATAACTAGCTGTGGAAAATGGTTACCATAATCATATACGAGATGTCTGTATGGAACAAATAGCATGCATATTTAGTTAAGTTATACATTTGAAGGAACGAACTTTCCTTACTTATAGGGAGAGGTGTGTTTTAACGCAATCAAAAACATAAAATACATGCATAATAAATACAAGTGTGTCTCAACTTCTGAGGTTAATATGCTGATTTACGGTCGTACAAACTTGTGTCCTCTATTGACAACAATCTATCATCGTACATCTAAAGCATCAACTTTTAAAAGTTGATCAAGATTTTGAAATTGACATTATTCATGCACGTTGTATTTTTTCGATGATTGCAAATCGATATAATGTGGATTTTTAAATGCTTTACATTTATTAAGATAGGTTTCCAATCCGGCTTGAGTGGAAAGCGATGCAACCTCTTTCAATTTTGGATCATTTTTTCACAATTAGATTAATTATTCTGGAAAGCTGAGTGACGAATGATCTGAAATTCGCACACAAATTATTAGTCTAGACCTACATCAAATGGAACATAAATATCGAAAAGTAATTTCCTGTCCCCTCATGTCAAGCAATTGATGAATACAAAGCACAATATGCTGTTCTTACAGTTCTACACCTTTGTATCTTGTAAAACCGTAATTATTAACAGGTACTCGTTTCGATTTCGATACATAAACAACTTCAGACAAATATATCTTCGGGCATGTTACCATATGTTATGTAACTGCCAACATCATCTGATGAACGACGTTTTGTCCGTCTAATAATTCGCCAAGAAAAAAGATAGCCCGCTTAATATACCAACTATAAAAAATCATTGCAAGGAAAATAAATACTAAATACAACCAAACACTGTACCTAAATGCATTTTTTACATTTGTAATTTGAATTTTACCTCCTTCAAGATTTACTTTTCTATTTTAGTATACCTTTCCTTAGATTAAAAATGATAAGAAATCAAAAACAACAACAACAACAAAAGTACAAAACATCAAAGAAACAATATACAATTTCAAAGTTGTTGTTAATACTCTTCTCTTCATAAACAAGATAATGTATTTTAAGCGATCCATGCTATATATACTGAATTGTTTGTGAAATTTATAACTTATTTTGTGGTACCCCATTCTCTACAATATGTAACACTTTAAACCTATATATTTATCTATTACGTTTCTTCCGGTATCGTACGTTTATAAAAGTTGTTTTTGATTATTTTCTAGTCAAGGAACCAGGTTGTCACAAAACATTATTGGGCGTATAATAGAATGGTCATCGCAAACGCCTGGAATGGTTGTAGCAAAGAAGAACTTATTATCTAATTTTTTGATCGTCAAAATTATTATCTTTTGTACGTGTCCTTTCATTATTCTTTATTGTTTTTTTAGTGTTTTTGCTGTCACTTTATTCTACTTTAAGTCTTAGCCTGCATTCGATGTCTTTAAAGATGACATAAAGATGACAAAGATTTAAACATAGTAAAGTATATAAGTGCAATTCAGCAATACAAAATAGAAATCTGTCTTTACTTTAGTTATTTGTTTTGTCTGTCTTTTGTAATCCTTCTTTAGTTCTCTCCTCCAGTTCATCAGTAGTGTAAAGATTACAAAATATTGCACTCATTATTTCTGGTTTATATTTGCTGAGTGCTTTGAAGATGAATAAAACATTTCATTAAAACTCCTCTTTTCTTCTCTGGCTTGTAATACATCTCGTAATGATACTCACGATGTAAGTCTTAAGTCTTATTAGCGCGTCTTTTTGGACAGCATACATATCAATCAGTTACGCCTTTATGTGATTTAGGCTTTGTAAAGCATAAAATCTGAGAAACGTTAAGACAATTAAATTAATGCATAGAGTTGCAATTGCAATCCATTAAGCCAGGTTTATTTCTGTTCTCTTTAAAAGAAATGACTTGGATTCAAGAGATTATCAATATCTTTTAGTTTAAAATTAATTCTCCTTAAAAACAAATATTAAGATATATTGTTTTTTCATCTAAGAAAGATTGGGTCAAACTTTTAATTTAATAACTGTTCACACTGTTCGTATGGCAATGTACTCAACAGCGAGTAAGAAAGCAAACCAGACTAAACTTTATTAGTAATAAAGTACATAAAAACATCATTATAATTTTAAGGCCTAATGTCCAATACTGTCCAATACTGTGAAAGGTTTACAAAGTCAGTTAAATGTGCTTTCAGAATTTTGTGATAAGTATATGTTAAGTGTAAATGAAACCAAAACAAAAATAGTTGTTTTCAAAAAAGGCGGAGTCTTGGCTAGAAACGAAAAATGGACTTACAAAAATACTTACTTAGAAGTTGTCAGTAGCTTTTGTTATGTGGGTTTAAAGTTTACCCAGCAAATATCTATGAATAGTATGGTACATGATTTGTGTGTTAATGATCTCTACTTTGAACTCACTATATGGATACGGTCAGCTATCTAGTTACACTTTTTTTTAAATATTTGATTGTAAAATTTCTCCCCAGTTACTGTATGTGTCTGAAATATGGGGATTAGAAAGATTTAACGAGCTTGAACGAGTTCAAAATTATGCATGTAAAAGGTTTCTATTTGCTAAACAAAAAGCTTCAAATGTAGCAGTATTAGGTGACTGTTCCAGATATCCTATGTACATTGAAACATATAAAAGTGCATTAAAATACTGGTTAAAAATTTTAAAAATGTCAGAAAATAGAATTGTCAAGAAATGTTATAAGATGATGTTAAATGATGATTACTACGGACATGTTAATTGGGTTACATCTGTAAAAAAATGTTTATAAAACTACGGTTTTAGCTTTGTGTAATTTCAGGAAGTTTCGGTATATATATGTAAATTTTAGAATCGGTAGTCATGATCTGGAAGTTGAAAAAGGGAGATATAATAATACAATAAGAGAAAATAGAATATGCAAATTATGTGATACTAATACTGTGGAGGATGAATATCTTGTTAAACTGTAATTATTATTCTGACGTACGTGCAGCATACATACCTATGAAATATTTTACTCAACCAGATATTAATAAATTTAACATTATCATGTCAACTAAAAATGAAGAACTTATAAAATCTGTCGCAATGTATTTATATTATGCATTTGAAAAAAAGAAACGATACATACAATAATTGTAAATATTACCTAATATCATACACATGCTGTGCTTTTTTAAAATGTTTGTAATTGTATATATTCTTTGCATGGGCCAGAGACCTTACAGCGAATGAAAGTTTGTTGTTGTTGTTATGTAAATAAGCATCCCTCTTGTGGCGAGTAAACATGTATTTCTGTACATATTAAATATTGAATTAATATAAATCAAATTTGCATAATTATCACTTAAAATTATTTATAGTAACACTAATAGCAGCAACGACATCAAAAAGCAACTAGCTAACAAATAAACAAACAACCAGTCTCCCAGAGACTCTACCCCACTTAAATCATAAAAACCTAAAAATAGTAACATTTAAACGAAATTTAACATCATATTGTATCAACAGACAAAGACTGTCCGATTATTTTTTTTATCATATGCATAAATTAAACCAATCAATTCGTTTGCAATTTTATTTTAATTTAGAAACAAACGATTGATATAGAACAATAAGGCCGTTGTTTAACACATGTGTAGTATATAGAGGATATTAAATGAGTGTAAGTTTAATACTGAATTTATTGAACGGGCGAAATAAACAATATACTATGCGAGCCTCCGACGAGAATAATGTTATTTTATTCAACGAGGTTAATAAACGGAGTCGCAAAAACGGCACGGGTATGTGATAAAAAGGAAATGATACTATTTAAGTCGTTATATTACATTGAAAACAAGGGGAGTAATCCGACAAATTTGTATATTATTACTTATAAAGATTGTTGACAGAACATATGGCCGTATATAAACAGCTTTTTGTAAATATAAACCGAGCCGCTAGGCGAGGGTTATATTACAAACAGCCATTTAAATACGGCCATATAACCTGTCAACAATCTTTAAAACGAATTTATAATACAGCAAGCATCATTTTTTAATGAAAAAAGTAATATTTCTTCATGAAACGACAGCAGCCATGTATATAAAACTATATAAACGTCACGATTTTCAAATGAAAAGCGACGTTACAATCCTGCAGTATTATAATGATTGATATACCATTATATTTTGTATAATGTTTTATATGCATTAATCGACCTTGTTATTTTAAATATGTTAAAGGCCCATTATGCCTTAGAAAAGCTTTATTTTCATTTCTCAAAAGCTTTTCAATTTTGGTGTACTTTTATAACAATCCGAAAACTTACTCAACGGCCAATTACCTGGACCATCTTTTATAGCTGTTGCTTTTTGGCAATAAGTACAATTATAGTGACTTAGTATTTTATATGGAAGTCAAAAAAACTACTACTTTGTTTATATTGTCCTACTTTGAGAACAAGTTAGTTCACATTTATCGCTACATTCTTCAGGTAACAAGCATCGGACATTCTCTAAAACCATTTTTTAAACATTATATTCATGTTTGCCCTTCTAAAGAAGTAAAAAAGAATTAAAAATTTATTTGTTTCTGAGGCATAATGTGTCTTTAAGCAATCAACAAACTAATATACTAAACGAAGGATTAATACAATCATACATGTAGTTATGTATGACTAATAGAAACACATAACAGAAAATCTTTAAATTTGATGAATAAAATGTAATAAGAGTGCAGTGTTCGGAAAACTAGGTTAAACATTTGAATGACAAAGAAAATGAAAAAGAAAATTTATATAATTTCTACTTTTCATAAACCAATACTTTAATGCAGAAGTCTTCTAAAATTGATTTTCTTTACATTCATTTATTAAACAACCAGACATTTTCAAAGAAGTTGAAACTTACTTTAAAACAGAAAAGTTCTTAATTAAGCATTGCAGACGATAAAATAACCGATAGTATCAGAAACATTTCTGATTAAAAGCTGCAGACTATAAGAGGAAATTTGTTGCTATTGAAATATGTCAAATAATACACACACTTCTCCAAATAATAAAAATTGTATCTATGACTGACTTTTTAATAGGCGTAAGATAAAAGTGCTTACACATTGCAAATGGTATAACTAGGTCCTGGCAATTGTACTGCTATACAATCAGATATAACCCAAATTTACAACCGGAAGTAAATTAATAATGTTCTGTTTACTTTTATATCTAGATCTATAAACATAGTCAACAACTCCAAGCATTACATTACTGTTTGTTCACATGCTCAGTTTTTTAGCATAAGTTTTACCGAAATACCGTATCCGTTCTGTTTACTCCCACTTTATTGTGTTCGAGGTCCTTTTCCGTAGTTTGACGGAAAGGGCCAAGAAGATGCGATTGCCAAATCCAGTACCACTCCCTAATTACAATTAATGAAACAAATGGAACGTTTATATTCTGCAAGTTCTGTAATTTTTACACTGTCTTTACTCGTTCATTTTAAGACATTTTTGATGCATTTTATCCATTTACTTTCGGACGTTTTAAGAACGAGAATTCGAGTGATTTTCATTACTAGCATTTGATTAAAAATGTTTTATGTTTTTTAATAATTCATTTGTCTGCATTATTATCATTTTCATCAAGTTAAACTTAACAAAATGACAAACTAAACAACAAAAACGAGAATACGATCGAGTGATAATAAATGATGCATTTATAAAAATAAAAAAAACTTGTTATTTTTGGGCTTGTTAAAATATTTTTATATAGCAGTAATGATTTAAAGAAAAGCTGCTCTTTATAAATCATTTTTGTTCGTCGTAAACTTTGATCAACTCAAATGGATGTATATTAGGATTTGATATCAAAATAACACGGAGGAACAAGAAATTAACCATCATTATCTATTCTAACTTTATTTGTATGTCCAAGGGAAATTAACTTCCAAATCTAAATAGATATATTGTAATATCCTTTCAGAAAAAAAAACAACAACAAAGCTCCCCCCCCCCCAACAACATTGATATTCTTTGAGCATTTTAGCCTATAGTAACTAATCAATGTCAAGTCCTAAATAATTTAGATAAATCTACCAACTTAGGAGTTTAAGTAGACTAATTAGTTTCGTATGCTTAAGAATAGAATAGTGTCTTTATGGAAACAGCTTTTTATGATATGATCCACCCCTCGTTTTGCCGGCTCTGTGATAACCAAAACCACAGATTTTGCCCGGGTTAAATAGATCTATTAATTTTGCAAGCTTTGTTACTTTTGAAAAAGAAAAAACTTTTTTGGGAACGGTGAAATTTACAAAATACCGTGCATTTTGTCATATCGAGGGTAATTAATATAAAAATCATGCTAAAATGTTGTATAGCTTGTTCTATATATAGCGACGTAAGCTGGTATTTACATTTTTATATCCTGTATAATCATTGCAAAAATGATCATTTTTAGGAATTGATTCTACAAAAAGTGCTTCTGTTAAGAAATGCTAGAAACAATGAAATATTATTCCAAAGCTAAGCTTATATGACGTGCATCCGCATTACATTTCGGTTTACGTTTTTTTTTACTTACACTTTTTCTATCAATTCACGTATAAAAAATGATTGTCTCATTGCGATATTAAAGCCAGTATTATAGATAGCTATAATGAGTTTTTACCATTAGGAACAAAATATAATATTCATAAAATTGAAATGTGCTACATTGTAATTATAATCATGAACTTATTACAGTTGACTTACAATTCGTTTTAGTGGGATGATACAAAATCCGGCCTTTCCTAACTGAAATAACTTTGTGTGGGCGATTTTCCAGGTTTTATCCATGTTAGTTGGCAATAAAATCCGCACAATATTGTCATACTTCAAAAAAACAATATATTTTATTCCATGTAAGAGGACATAATTTCAATACGTTATATTTAATTGAGATACCCCTACTCTGACCTTTTATTTAAATAACAATAGATTGACCGCAAACACCTACATGTGTTTTTTGTTAATACTTACATTGTGGTGATTTTTTTATTGTAATCCAGTATTGTGGTAATTTAAGTTTGACAGATAAGGCTAATATATGGATCTACGGTATGGTGTTATTTACATTAAAAATGTATCAGAACCCACTTATTGAAATTTCATACTAGTCGTGTAACGAATTCGTACAATATAAGTTATTTTTCAAGAGCCATCATTGATAAAAAGACTTTGCACCCCTAAAATGCAATTATAATAAAAAAAAACCAACGAACTTTGGAAAATAACACACATAGCTTAAAAAGTCTGCTCGTGAAAATTACTAATTATATTCCCTAGCATTAGTTTAAGAAGAATAAGGTATTTATTTAATCTTCAGCACTTAATGAGCTTGAATCAATGTTTTTTTTTAAAACAAAGCAACACTTAAAAAGAGATGAAATTTGAAGCAAAAAGTGAATTATAACTAATTTCTGGATAATTACTCAAATTTAATCATTCATACAGATTTTACTAAAAATGCAATCATCATAATTTTCTCTTACTTTTATACTTTGGCAGAATGGAATGGCTTTGTAAATAATCTCTACTTTCACGAGATCCTCAAATTCAGAAAAAAATATACATTCCTGTGTCTTTTCTACAATAAAGAAGTCCTAAAGAATACACAAGACGGCTTATTCATTCTTATCAAATCATATTTAAATTCTTTATGAGGTACTACATAAATTATTACATGGTACCTTCAAATGATCAGCGTCAGGTCAAGTAATTACATCTAATAAAAATGATATAATTACTCTGTAAGGAGTATTAAGCATGGTCTTACATATATCAGTTGTAGTCTACTTATACTATTATATGATCCCTGACAAGGAGTCCTATTTATCCCTCATCTCTGATTCAGACACAATGTGGGATATGTAGTCTGTCACTTGAGGAGAAATTGGTAATTACTGGCTAGTTATTCAGGAAAGCCGGTAAGGTGGATCAATCGCCAAGATATGACCTAAAACATGTTAAACTCATCGTTAAAATCCAGGAAAGCAACAAGCCAAACAAACTTTTATAAGGTGACCAACTTAGAAATTTATATCATGAAATAAACCACAGCAATACAATGATATGTGTTGATGTTATAACAGTGATACTATTTTAAATCCTCAATTCATATAAACAAAAAGTATATAATTATAAAGACACTAGCTATTTTGCCCTCATCATTAAATGTTTGAATTGGGAGTCAACGAGAATCGCAGGTGCAAAACTGTCTCAAATATTTGTTTCTGTCATTACAATTATAAATCAGTGGAATTATTTACTATCAATGTCGTATCAACTTTTCTCTTAAACATCAAGAAATTTTGGGAAAAAAAATAAAATCTGAACCAAATCATTACATGATTCATGTATATAAGTTACATAAAATCAGGTCAAAGAAATGAGTCAGTTACTAGGTTTCAAATGAATAAAATAAACTTTTAGTGATGGCAGTCACAGTTTGTACATAAGCACATACGTCAAGCATCATTATCACATTTGTACTGCTGAGAATTAAATAAAAGAAGAAAACAAATTTAGCGTTTACAGTTTGTTTTCTCTTACGCACGAAGACACTTATTGAAATTGATTTCATTTTGAAGTGTTTTTCTGTGGCGTACTTAATTTTTTACTTCCATAATGAACTTTAAAAGAATCCCAATAATGTACGCACGAAATATAATTACATTTGTAAATCTCCTATTATAGGCTTCCGAGCAGGTTTTTGTTTTTAGCCTTTTATTAATTGTTTTAAGGAAAGCTTACGTGGAACGATCCAATTCCTATTGTAACTAGGCCGTGAAACAATTCTTTCAATATTTTTGCACAGAATAGGTTTTTTTTCAGATATAAAAAAGTTATACCGAAATATGACATATCATGAAAGTCATAAAAATCTCGAGAACAGTCATTTTATTTAATCATTTTATTAAATCAAATATGTTTGAATCATTAGTCTGGTTTTTGTCACATTGACTGTCTTATATTTGATATTCTTTTGAGATGAGCACAGAAGCTTTATTGCAAACATCCCGATCATGTTCGCCCTTTCTTTTCTTTCCTTGTTCCCTCATATGCTTTGGTATTGAAACTTTCTTACGCAAATATAATTTATACTACCTAATAAGTACATTTGAGCCTTGTCATGACAAAACAAACATACTGGGTTTGCGACCAGCATGGATCCAGACCAGCCTGCGCATCCGCGCAGTCTGATCAGGATCCATGCTGTTCGCTATCAGTTTCTCTACTTGTAATAGGGTTTGTAAGCGAACAGCATGGATCCTGATCAGACTGCGCGGATGCGATTTCGATTTCTTCTTTTCTACAACTTATCTCTGATGCAATAGAACAGAACAGAATAGAATAGAATAATTTATTAAACCAGATAGGGTCTTATATAAAGACACGGTGAATCATTGATAATTTAAAACATAATGGTAAGTTTGAAACGAAATGCATACATCAAATAAGGTTGTTAATGTAAATAAAGCATAAATGGTATTTGGTCAAAACGCATAGCTCATAATAGAAAGTAAAACAAATCTACAAAAGGGGTGATCCCTCGAAGGCACGTTATAAGCAATAACAACATATTTCTGAAACCAAGAGAGTGCCAGAAACACCTTATGAAGATGTTTGACAATATTTTATTAGAAGAGATACTCTTTCTTTTTTAATTATTGAACATGACTAGTTACAACATTGTGATTTTCTGAGGATATAAGCCTGAAAAGTCATTCATTTTATTCTGATTTCTGGGCATTACACAAAGATCCAAAGATTCCCCTTTGAAATCTATAAAAAAAAGTAAACAAAAAAGACACAGTTCATATTGAACAAGAAAACAAGGATTTTCGTACAGAGAAAAAATTGAAAGGCAAATGCTTCTTTTCCTATATATTCCGCTTCTGTATATGAATATAATAAATGTAGATTTCTCGTTGCGCATGCGTAATCAACCATAATTCATAGTTATCCAGAATTGTCTGTAGTCTAATTAATCTAGATTTGGCCAATTTGCCGGTTATGTTCGGTTTTTATTGTAAACAGCCTCTCGAAATTAAATATGTATATGTCATATGAATCTTGTAATAAAACACAACGAAAATTTTAATCAATGCCATTTTATAATTTATATAAACGACAGAAAGCAATAAATATTCTTGAATTTTCACAATTATTAGACGCCGCTTGCAAGCGGCGTCTAGTAGATATGCATTTGTCCATACAGCAATGGGGAAAATGTTAGACTTGATTTTGTGTATATTTTTTTGTTTTAACAAAATAACACTGTTTTCAAATTTTCTTTAAAAAAAAAGGAAAGCTTTTATGATGTACAACATGTCACAGAGCTTTAAGGGATTAGAATAAACGTTTAACTGAAGTGATAGTGCCATGTTTGAATATCATATTATTTTTATCATCTACATAATGAATAACGTGCCAATGAGCCAGTCTGTAGTCGATCGTTCTAAAACTTAACCGTCGAGAGAGTTAACGACTGAAACAGTGTCACTCACTTTATTTGCTTCGCCTCTGTTGAAGTTCGGCTCCGCCTTAAATTGTCATATTAAATTTGATTTTATGCTCCATATGCTAGCATTTACTCTTCGTTGACGGGGTAGAAGGAAACCAGGACAACTTGGATCAATATCACTTGTCGAATCATTAAATAACAAGTTACAAAGCCTTAACCACGCCCACTATCAGAGAGGCGGTTCTCCCTCTACCGTTAAGAAAGTACAACAAACCGGTTACGCTACGGCCTGTAAGGGGAGATCACTGCAGAGCAGTTTGTCCTCAAAATCATTCGAACATTATGCAATTCGTACCAATATATAAATGGGTATATTCTCGGCACATATTGTCTTGAATTTATTTTAAGTATACCAATCATTTTAATTTATTTGTTATTCAATTTATTTTGATTCTACCAGACGTTTCAGTCTTTGTCGAACCAGACAAATATTTAAGAATTTCAGACCTGGCATTACTTTGTGAATTTATGCATTAGGTTCTACTTTTTTCACAAAAATATGCAACTTTATTATTAAACAACGAGCGCATACCAAGAACATGGAGAAAAAATTGATTTGTGCTTCGGATATTCAATTGTAAAAGAGAACGATTTTCAATGCTGATTGACTGTTCACATCATTTGGCGGCGTCTTTGATGTGCAGCAATCAACATTTAACTTGTAACTAGTTGTGGTAAATGGTTACCATAATCACATACGAGATGTCCGTATGGAACAAATAGCTTTCAGTGTCAGTTTAGTTATACATTTGATGAAACGAACTTTCCTAACTTAAGAAAACATAAACATAGGAAAAGAGTTTGTTTTAACGCTATCAAAAACATAAAATACATGTATAATAAATACAAGTATGTCTTAACTTCTAAGGTCAATGTGCTGATTTACGGTCGTACAAACTTGTGTCGACATCAATCTATCATCGTACATCTAAAGCATCAACTTCAAATCAAAAGTTGATCAAGATTTTGCAATTGACATTATTCATTATTTTTTTCGTTGATTGCAAATCAATATAACGTGGATTTTAAATTGCTTTACATTTAATGAGATTAAGTGAAAAAGCGATGCAACACCTTTCAATTTTGGGTCATTTTTTTCACAATTAGATTAATTATTCTGGAAAACTGAGTAAACAAATGATCTGAAATTCGCACAAAAAATACAAGTCTAGACCTACATCAAATTGAGCATCAATATCGAAAAATTTCCGTATCGTCAAGTAAATAAACCACAGGGGAATCCCTTAAAATAAGGTTAAGAAATTATGTTATGAGTAAGCAATGTATGCATACAAAGCACAATATGCTACTCAATACTGTTTTACACCTTTGAATATTTCTCATTGTAAAACTTTAGACCTATAAATATATTAATTACGTCACTTCCGGTATCGTACGTTTATAAACGTTGTATCTATACAAGATTTGAATTGTTCATGGTTAAATCGACACTGTTTTTCATTTTTTTTCAAGTCAAAGAACAAAATTGTCACGAATCATTACTGGACGTATAAAAGATTGGTCATCGCAAATGCTTGGAATGGTTGTAGCAAAGAAGAACTTATTATCTAATTTTTTGATCGTCAAAATTATTATCTTTTGTACGTGTCCGATCACTATTCTTTATTGTATTTTTAGTGTTTTTATCACTTAATTCTACTTTAAGTCTCAGCCTGCATTCGATGTCTTTAAAGATGAAAGATGGACTCAAACAAAGATTTAAACATAGCAAAGCATATTAGTGCAATTCAGCGATACAAAATAGAAATCTGTCTTTAATTTAGTTATTTGATTTGTCTGTTATTTGATTTGTCTGAGTGCTTTGAAGATGAATAAAACATTTCATTAAAACTCCTCTTTTCTTCTCTGGCTTGTAATGATACTCACGATGTATGTCTGAAGTCTTATTAGCGCGTCTTTTTGGATAGCATACATATCAACCAGTTACGCCTTTATGTGATTTGGGCTTTGTAAAGCATAAAATCTGAGAAACGTTAAGACATTAGAATTAATGCAGAGCGTTGCAATTGCAATCCATTAAGTCAGGTTTATTTCTGTTCTCTTTAAAAGAAATGACTTGGACTCAAGAGATTATCAATATCTTTTAGTTTAAAATTCGTTCTCCTTAAAACAAAGTATTTAGATATATTGATTTTTAATCTAAGAAAGATTGGGTCAAACTTTAAATTTAATAACTGTTCACACTGTTCGTATGGCAATGTACTCAAGAGCGAGTAAGAAAGCAAACCAGACTAAACTTTATTTGTAATAAAGTACATAAAAACATCATTATATTTTTATGTACATAAGCATCCCTCTTGTTGCAAGTAAACATGTATTTCTGTACATATTAAATATTGAATTAATATATATCAAATTTGCATAATACGGACTTAAAATTATTTATAGTAACAATAATAATAATAATAATAGCAGCAGTAACAACATTAACAGCAGCAGCAATGATAACAACAAAAAGCAAAAAGCTAACAAACAAACAATCAGTCTCACAGAAACTCTATCCCACTTAAATCATAAAAACATAAAAATAGTTACATTTAAACGTAATTTAACATCATATTGTATCAACTGACAAAGACTGTCCGATTCTTTTTTATCATATGACAAAATTAAACCAATCAATTCGTTTGCAATTTTAGTTTTAAATTAGAAACAAACGATTGATATAGAACGATAAGGCCGTTGTTTAACACATGTGTAGTATATAGAGGATATTAAATGAGTGTAAGTTTAATGTTGAATTTATTAAACAATATATTATGCGAGCCTCTGGCGAGAATAATGTTATTTTATTCAATGAGGTTAATAAATTCGGTAATTAACTTTCACGAATATAATATTCTACTTATTATATACCAAAAATAAAGACCGTTTGAAGTGAAAAAAAAATTTCATTGACGCGCCTATAGTTTAACGCTAACATTTAGTGCGTCTCAACGCTTTTTTATATACCGGTAACGCAAATGATATCACATCAAAATATATGCACGGCCGTGCAATACAATTTTTTACGGAGCCAAAACGGCACGGGTATGTGATAAAAAGGAAACAATACTTTTAAAATCGTTATATTACATTGAAAACAAGGGGAGTAATCTGACTACTCTTTAAATTTGATAAATAGAATGCAATAAGAGTGCGGTATTCGGGAAAAAAGGTTAAACCATTTGAATGACAAAGAAAATGAAAAAGAAAATTTACATAATTAAACCAATACTTTAATGCAGAAGTCTTCTAAAATTGATTTTCTTTATATTCGTTTATTAAACAATAAGACATTTTCAAAGAAATGTCATAATTAAAAGTTGAAACTTCTTAATTAAGAATTGCAGACGATAAAATAACTAATAGTATTAAAAATGTTTCTGATTAAAAGCTGCAGAATATAAGAGGAAATGTGTTGCTATAGAAATATGTGATGTCAAATAATAATAGGCGGAAGATAAAAGTGCTTACACAATGCAAATGGTATAACTAGGTCATGGCAATTGTACTGCTATACAATCAGATATAACCCAAATTCACAATCGGAATTATATAAAAAATGTTCTGTTTACTTTTATATCTATAAACATAGTCAACAACCCAAAGCATAACATTACTGTTTGTTCACATGCTCGGTTAGACCGAAAAACCGTATCCCTTCTGTGTACTATAATGTGTTCGAGGTCCTTTTCCGTATTTTGACAGAAAGGGCCGAGAAGATGCGATTGCCAAATCCAGTACCACTACCTAATTATAATCAATGAGGCAAATGGAACGTTAATATTCTGCAAGTTCTGTAATTTTTACACTCAGTCTGTCTTTACTCGTTCGTTTTAAGACATTTTTGATGCATTTGAGTAACTTCAAGCTCTGCTACATTGATAGATAATGCATTTTCAAACATGCCTCAAAATATTGCGATGTTTTTGTACCTTCCTTATCCATTAGTAACCATTTTCCCATTTGTCTTACACGCAAACTTTTAAATATCAGTGTTAAAGGTCCTATGCATAAGACAACAAGCAAATTCGTTGAATTTATATCCCCCGCCGAGTACTGGTTATTACTAACACAACAACTGAAGACATAAGGCTTTATTTATATATTTATCATGGCATAAACAGTAATATTCTTTGTACTTGATAAATATTCAGGGCAATAACAGAGCCATAACTCTGTGTTAGATAGTAATATCTGGACATGCCAATGAGATGTAAATTGCCTTTGTGTATCCATGGTTGCCATAAAGTTTTGTTGAAATCAATACAGCAGTTGCAAAGAAATAGCAATATTGCTCTATATGCATACTACATAACTAATCAAGGGCCAAAACTCTGAGTTAAAGTGTCTGACCCGAACAAGGCGACTATATGCACATTTTCTCTTGGTATTGAAGGTTCCCATAAAGTTGTGTTGAATTCCAGCCAGTAGTTACAGAGAAGTAGCTCGGAAACGATTATTGCTCTGGTTGCATACTGCATACATAATCAAGGGCCATAACTCTAAGTTAAAGTGTCTGACCGGAACAAGGTGATGATATACGCATCTCCTCTTGGTATTTAAGGTTCTATAAAGTTTCATTGAATTCAAGCCAGTAGTTGCAGAGAAGTAGTGCGGAAACGAATATTATGTTCTATATGCATACTGCATAACTAATCAAGGGCCATAACTCTGAGTTAAAGTGTCTGACCGGAACAAGCTGACGATATGCGCATCTCCTCTTGCTATTGAAGGTTCCCTTAAAGTTTTGTTGAATTCCAGCCAGTAGTTGCAGAAAAGTAGTTCGGAAACGATTTTTGCTGTATATGCATACTGCATAAGTAATCAAGGGCCATAACTCTGAGTTAAAGTGTCTGACCGGAAAAAGGCGACGATATGCCCATCTCCTCTTGGTATTGAAGGTTCCCATAAAGTTTTGTTGAATTCCAGCCAGTAGTACATGTAGCAGAGAAGTAGCGCAAAAACCATTTTACCTCTCTATGCATACTGCATAACTAATCAAGGGCTATAACTCTAAGTTAAAGTGTCTGACCGGAACAAGGCGACGATATGCGCATCTCCTCTCGGTATTGAAGGTTCCCATAAAGTTTCGTTGAATTCCAGCCAGTAGTAGCAGAGAAGTAGCGTGGAAACGATTTTTACTCTATATGCATACTGCATAACTAATCAAGGGCCATAACTCTGAGTTAAAGGGTCTGACCGGAACAAGCTGACGATATGCGCATCTCCTCTTGATATTGATGATTCCCATAAAGTTTCGTTGAATTCCAGCCAGTAGTTGCAGAGAACTAGTCCGGAAACGATTTTTACTCTATATGCATACTGCATAACTAATCAAGGGCCATAACTCTGAGTTAAAGGGTCTTACCAGAACAAGCTGAGCATCTCCTCTTAAAATCGATGATTCATACAAAGTTTCGTTGAATTCCAGTCAATAGTTGCAGAGAACTAGTCCGGAAACGATTTTTACTCTATATGCATACTGCATAACTTATCAAGGGCCATAACTCTGAGTTAAAAGGTCTAAACGGAACAAGCTGACGATATGCGCATCTCCTCTTGATATTGATGATTCCCATAAAGTTTCGTTGAATTCCAGCCAGTAGTTGCAGAGAACTAGTCCGGAAACGAAATTCGGATAAACGGATGGAAGGACGGACGGACGGAAGGACGGACGGACGGACAACGCCAAAACAATATCCCCCGATCTATCGGCGGGGGAAAATAACCTTCCAGTCTCTTAAACACTTTGATGAAAATCGATTTTAACCGAATTGTCAGAGCATCCCTGGTCAGAAGTATCATCTGTAGAAAATCAAGATAACTCTATAGATTTGTTCACTGATAAATTTGTGTCTGTCCTTGAAAAACATGCACCAACCAGAAAAAAACGAGTAAAGAAGGTCACCCAACCAGGATTAATAAAAACATCCTCGATGCTATTAAAACAAAACACCAGTTTCATAGGGTTAATGACACATATAATTTGAACATATGGAAACAACACGTTAAGTCTCTCATATATGATTCTAAACGACAATATTATAATGATACCATCAATCCAAACAAACACAACCCAAAGAAGTAATAGACTGGTCTAAATGAATTATCTGGTTACAAATGCAAGGTTCAAACACATTTTATTGATGATGATGATGGCAACCCTGTTTCTGACCCTTTATAATCACTGCAAATTTATTCAACAGACAATTTGTGAATCTCCACCAATCCCATCATACCATTAATCAGACTGGTTATGAAAATCCTGAGCTTGTTGAACTTAATGCATCTAAACTTCAGCATATACCCCCTTTCAAAATACCTAAAATAGAGCTCTCTTATGTGTTGAACCAATTAAAATCGATTGATATTACAAAGTCATGTGGGTCAGATGGTCTCAGTACAAGGTTTCTAAAGTTATCGGCTCATATTATTGCTCCCATACTTACCACTATATTCAATAACAGTATTCTTAACAATACATTTCCTAAATCATTCAAAAATGCAAAAGTCATTCCTACACATAAAAAGGGTTCTAAAAGTGATAAAAGAAACTATAGGCCAATTTCCATACTTCCCTTGATATCACTTATACTTGAACGTCATGTCAGTTCACATTTAAAGCAATACCTTGAGCAAAATCAACTTCTTTACCAACGTCAGTCTGGATTCAGGTCAAATCATTCATGTCAAACAGCATTGATTAAAATTATTGATGATTGGATTACAGCTATTGACAAAAATGAAATAGTTGGTTCAATTTTCCTTGATCTCTCTAAAGCTTTTGACTATATGGATCACTCTATTATTATAGAAAAGCTTAGAATGTATAACCTAGACCCTTCATCAGTTGCTTGGTTTTCCTCCCATTTAGATTGCAGAACCCAACAAACTTACATATCCGGTTTATATTCAGAGTCAAGTTCAGTAACTACTGGAGATCCTCAGGGCTCAGTGCTAGGTCCTATACTGTTTTTAATATATATCAATGACCTGCCTTTGTCTATGGAAAAAACAGAAACTGATATTTTTGCTGATGACACCACCCTTTCAACCTCTTATGTATCCCTAAACAGAGTAGTTGAATCTCTTGCTCATGATCTTTTAAATGCCAACAAATGGTGTTATTTGAATCGCATGTCTATCAATGTTAACAAAACTAAGGTCATGTATATTTCCTCAAAACACAAGCTAAATTATATTCATGAAAGTAATCCTTGTATTTTATATAAAACAGAGCAAATTTTTTGTAGCTCTGAAGAAAAATTATTGGGTATTACAATTAATAACACGTTGTCTTGGCAAAGCCATATTGATAATGTTCTTAAAAAGTGCAACTCATTGTTACATTTATTATCACGTATAAATTTATTCATATCTATACCTGTACGTAAAATGTTTTACAATGCATATATTTTACCACATCTTGATTATTGTTGCATAATTTACGGTAACTGTACGTCTTTTCTAGAAGATAAACTCATTAAGTTCCAAAAGAGAGCTGCAAGACTAATTCTAGACAAAGATTATGACACTCCATCTGCTGAACTTTTTTCTGAACTCCGCTGGATGACCTTTTCACAGAGGGTTGTTTTTCAAAAAGCTATTATGATGTTTAAAATAATGAATAATCAGGCGCCTCCCTATTTATTGAATAATTTTATTATTTTATCTTCAGATGTTCATACTCACATTTTGCGTTCATCATCTGATTTTCAACTTTATACCCCTAGACCAAATACTGAACAATTTCGTAAGTCTTTTGTTTATTCTGGATCTTGTATTTGGAACGGCCTTCCCGATAATATTAAGTCTGCTACATCTGTTAACCATTTTAAAACCTTATACTTGAGGTTTTATCACGCATTGATGTATACAAATTGATAATCTCCTGTATGTTTTTAAATTTATGTATTTTAATAGTTTGAATATGTTAAATTTATATTGTTCCTTGTTGAGGGCCTCATGGAAGATTGATATGTTTGTTCAAATGAGTTATCTCGTTAAATAAAGTCTTTATAATTATTATTATTATTTTATCCATTTACTTTCGGACGTTTTAAGAACGAGAATTCGAGTGATTCAATTACTAGCATTTGATTAAAAAATGTTTTATGTTTTTTAATCATTCATTTTTCTGCATAATTATTATTATCATTTGTTGAGCAAGTTAAACCTAACAAAATAAAATGAACAACAAAAACGAATATACGATCGAGTGATAATAAATGATGTAATTATAAAAATTAAAAACACTTGTTATTTTTGGGCTTGTTTAAATATTTTTATATAGCAGTAGTGATTTAAAGAAAAGCTGCTCTTTATAAATCATTTCTGTACGTTGTTAACTTTGATGAAATCAAATGAATGTATATTAGGATTTGCTGTCAAAATAATACGGAGGAACAGGAAATTAACCATCGTTATCTATTCTAACTTTATTTCTATGTCCAAGGGAAATTAACTTCCAAATCTAAATAGATATATTGTAATATCCTTTCAGAAAAAAAAAAACAACAACAATAACACCCCAAAGAACATTGTTGTTCTTTGAACATTTTAGCTTATAGTAACTAATCAATGTCAAGGCCTGAATAATTTAGATAAATCCACCAACTTAGATGTTAAAGTAGACTAATTTGTTTCGTATGCTTCAGAATAGAAAAGTGTCTTTATGGAAACATTTTTATGATATAATGAAAACTTAGACACACGATATAATTCACTTTTATTAAAAACGATATTCTTGCATTATTCTGGGATTTAAAGTTACAATTTGTGAAAAACACTACAAATTAGTAACGGACAAATAAATATATTTTATTTAAGTGCAAAGTTTTGTTTTGACTAGCGCAAAGTGAAAACATCAGTAAAATGTCTCGACTCTATGTGAGATATAGTCCAAATTTACTAAAAATGAAAAATTGTTTCTTTAAGGTAATGTTGCATATTTATTCACTGTATAAACCTTAACGAAAATGACGCAAAATAATGGTAATCTTCACAAATTGCTTTGTGGAAAAAAAGTCGGTCAACAGGACAAAAAAATAAAAGTGCTGCCGATTCGATTTGATTTTTAGTTCGGTTTTACGTCGAACCAACAAAGTTTAGGTCATACGGCAACTTTCCAGCCTTGCTGTTGGAGAAAGAGCTCAATTTCCTCTCCGTTTATATTTCAGGCTCGAGCGGCATATGACTTGAACCACAGACGTTCCCCTATCTATCTGGATAACTCCCTAATATGAAAGAAAAGAAAAACCCTTGCGGGATTCGAACCTACGAAGGTGAGGGGCAAGCGATTAAGCCTGTTGATTGACAAAAGCGATCAGATTTTAATCCACCCATCGTTTTGCCGACTCTGTGATAACCAAACCACATATTTTTCCCGGATTAAATATATCTGTAAGTTATTTTTGAAAGAGAAAAACTTTTTTGAGGATGGTGAAATTTACAAAATACCGTGCATTTTGTCATATAGGGGGTAATTAATATAAAAAATCATGCTAAAATGTTGTACTGTAGTATAGCCTGTTCTTCTATATTTAGCGACGTAAGCTGGTATTAACATTTTATATCCTGTATAATCATTGCAAAAATGATCATTTTAGAAATTGATTCTACAAAAAGTGCTTCTGTTAATAAATGCTAGAAGTCATGAAATATTATTCCAAGGTTATTCAAATGAAGCTAAGCGAATATGACATACATTTCCGTTTACGTTTTCTTATTTACTTACACTTTTTCTATCAATTCATTTATGACAAAATGATTGTCTCATTGCGATTATTAGCCAGTATTATAGATAGCTATAATTAGTTTTTACCATTAGGAACAAAATATAATTTTCATAAAATTGAAAAATGCTAATTATAATCATTAACAGTTATTACATACAGTGGACTCACAATTCGTTTCAGTGGGATGATACAAAATCCGGCCTTTCCTAACTGAAATAACTTTGTGTTGGCGATTTTCCAGGTTTTATTCGTGTTAGTTGGCAATAAAATCCGCAAAATATTGTCATACTTAAAAAAAACAATATATTTTATTTCATGAAAAAGGACATACTTTCAATACGTTTTTTCTTAGCGTTGAATTTAATTGAGAGACCCCTACTCTGACCTTTTATTTAAATAACAATAGATTGACCGCAAACACCTACATGTGTTTTTTGTTAATACTTATATTGTGGTGATTTTTTTATTGTTATCCAGTATTGTGGTAATTTGAGTTTGACAGATTAGGGTCATATATTGATCTACGGTATGGTGTTATTTACATTAAAAATGTATCAGAACCCACTTATTGGAATTTCATACTAGTCGTGTAACGAATTCGTACAATATAAGTTATTTTTCAAGAGCCATCATTGATAAAAAGACTTTGCACCCCTAAAATGCAATTATAATAAAAAAACCCAACGAACTTTGGAAAATAACACACATAGCTTGATAAAGTCTGCTCGTGAAAATTACTTATTATATTACCTAGCATTAGTTTAAGAAGAATAAGGTATTTATTTAATCTTCAGCACTTAATGAGCTTCAATCAATGTCTTTTTTAAACAAAGCAACACTTAAAAAGAGATGAAATTTGAAGCAAAAAGTGAATTATAACTAATTTCTGGATAATTATGTAAAAAATCACACTATTTCTTTTATATTTCTCCAACCATGTCCTCAAATTCATACAGATTTAAATAAAAATGCAATCATCATAATTTTTATACTTTTGGCAAAATAGAATGGCTTTGTTAATAATCTCTCCTTTCACGAGATCACAAGTTAAGAAAAAATATACTTTCCTGTGTCTTTTCTACAATAAAGAAGTCCTTAAGAATACGCAAGACGGCTTATTAAATCTTTTCAAATCATATCTAAATTCTTTATGAGGTACTACATAAATAATAACATGGTACTTTTATATTTTTGGCGTCAGGTTAAGTAATTACATCTAATAAAAAAGGATATAATTACTATATAAGGAGTATTAAGCATGGTCTTACTTTTATCATTATCAAAATAACACGGAGGAACAGGAAATTAACCATCGTTATCTATTCTAACTTTATTTCTATGTCCAAGGGAAATTAACTTCCAAATCTAAATAGATATATTGTAATATCCTTTCAGAAAAAAAAACAACAAAGACAAAGACCCCCCCAACAACATTGATATTCTTTGAGCATTTTAGCCTATAGTAACTAATCAATGTCAAGTCCTGAATAATTTAGATAAATCCACCAACTTAGAAGTTTAAGTAGACTAATTAGTTTCGTATGCTTAAGAATAGATTAGTGTCTTTATGGAAACAGTTTTTTTATGATATAATGAAAACTTAGACACACGATATAATTCACTTTTATTAAAAACGATATTCTTGCATTATTCTGGGATTTAAAGTTACAATTTGTGAAAAACACTACAAATTAGTAACGGACAAATAAATATATTTTATTTAAGTGCAAAGTTTTGTTTTGACTAGCGCAAAGTGAAAACATCAGTAAAATGTCTCGACTCTATGTGAGATATAGTCCAAATTTACTAAAAATGAAAATTGTTTCTTTAAGGTAATGTTGCATATTTATTCACTGTATAAACCTTAACGAAAATGACGCAAAATAATGGTAATCTTCACAAATTGCTTTGTGGAAAAAAAGTCGGTCAACAGGACAAAAAAATAAAAGTGCTGCCGATTCGATTTGATTTTTAGTTCGGTTTTACGTCGAACCAACAAAGTTTAGGTCATACGGCAACTTTCCAGCCTTGCTGTTGGAGAAAGAGCTCAATTTCCTCTCCGTTTATATTTCAGGCTCGAGCGGCATATGACTTGAACCACAGACGTTCCCCTATCTATCTGGATAACTCCCTAATATGAAAGAAAAGAAAAACCCTTGCGGGATTCGAACCTACAAAGGTGAGGGGCAAGCGATTAAGCCTGTTGATTGACAAAAGCGATCAGATTTTAATCCACCCATCGTTTTGCCGACTCTGTGATAACCAAACCACATATTTTTCCCGGATTAAATATATCTGTAAGTTATTTTTGAAAGAGAAAAACTTTTTTGAGGATGGTGAAATTTACAAAATACCGTGCATTTTGTCATATCGGGGGTAATTAATATAAAAAATCATGCTAAAATGTTGTACTGTAGTATAGCCTGTTCTTCTATATTTAGCGACGTAAGCTGGTATTTACATTTTATATCCTGTATAATCATAGCAAAAATGATCATTTTGTAGAAATTGATTCTACAAAAAGTGCTTCTGTTAATAAATGCTAGAAACCATGAAATATTATTCCAAAGTTATTCAAATGAAGCTAAGCGAATATGACATACATTTCCGTTTACGTTTTCTTATTTACTTACACTTTTTCTATCAATTCATTTATGACAAAATGATTGTCTCATTGCGATTATTAGCCAGTATTATAGATAGCTATAATAAGTTTTAACCATTAGGAACAAAAATTAAATTTCATAAAATTGAAAAGTACTAATTATAATCATGAACTTTTTACAGTTGACTTACATACAATTCGTTTCAGTGGGATGATACAAAATCCGACCTTTCCTAACTGGAATAACTTTGTGTTTTTTCCAGATTTAATCCGTGTTAGTTGGCAATAAAATCCGCAAAATATTGTCATACTTCAAAAAACAATATATTTCATTCCATGTAAAAGGACATAATTTCAATACATTATTTCATAGCGTTGAATTTAATTGAGCGATCCCTACTATGACCTTTTATTTAAATTACAATAGAATTAACGCAAAAACCTACATGTGTTTTTTGTTAATACTTATATTGTGGTGATTTTTTTATTGTTATCCAGTATTGTGGTAATTTGAGTTTGACAGATTAGGGTCATATATTGATCTACGGTATGGTGTTATTTACATTAAAAATGTATCAGAACCCACTTATTGGAATTTCATACTAGTCGTGTAACGAATTCGTACAATATAAGTTATTTTTCAAGAGCCATCATTGATAAAAAGACTTTGCACCCCTAAAATGCAATTATAATAAAAAAAACCAACGAACTTTGGAAAATAACACACATAGCTTGATAAAGTCTGCTCGTGAAAATTACTTATTATATTACCTAGCATTAGTTTAAGAAGAATAAGGTATTTATTTAATCTTCAGCACTTAATGAGCTTCAATCAATGTCTTTTTTAAACAAAGCAACACTTAAAAAGAGATGAAATTTGAAGCAAAAAGTGAATTATAACTAATTTCTGGATAATTATGTAAAAAATCACACTATTTCTTTTATATTTCTCCAACCATGTCCTCAAATTCATACAGATTTCAATAAAAATGCAATCATCATAATTTTCTTTTACTTTTATACTTTGGCAGAATGGAATGGCTTTGTAAATAATCTCTCCTTTCACGAGATCCTCAAATTCAGAAAAAATATACATTCCTGTGTCTTTTCTACAATAAAGAAGTCCTTAAGAATACACAAGACGGCTTATTAAATCTTATCAAATCATATCTAAATTCTTTATGAGGTACTACATAAATAATAACATGGTACTTTTATATTTTTGGCGTCAGGTTAAGTAATTACATCTAATAAAAAAGGATATAATAACTATATAAGGAGTATCAAGCATGCTCTTACTTTTATCATTTGTAGTCTACTTATACTATTATACGATCTCGGACAAAGAGTCCGCTTTCCTGAATAACTAACCAGTAATTACCAATTTCTTCTCAAGTGACAGACTGGATATTCCACATCGTGTCTGAATAAGCGGTGAGAGATAAATAGGATGTTATTACACTGATATTGTTTTTTAATTGTTGATTTCACAATCCTTTTCATATAAACAAGTCTACCTTGCAGATATTCTTCCATAATTTCGCTAAAACGTGTTGATATGAATTTCATGCAGATACCTTAAGTATATGTGGTACACTAAAACCAATGGAACGTTCTGTCTGAATCGCATGCTTCAATATTAAATTTAATTTATTTAATATAATGGCAGAATACCTATGAGCCGCGTCACGACAAAACCAACGTAATGCGTTATCAGCATGGATCCAGACCAGCCTGCGCATCCGCGCAGTCTGATCAGGATCCATGCTGTTCGCTATCAGTTTCTCTACTTGTAATTGGGTTTGTAAGCGAACAGCATGGATCCTGATCAGACTGCGCGCAAACCCATTATGTTGGTTTTATCGTGACGCGGCTCATATGTACTTTTGTTTTCGTTAAAGTGTATGCATACGTCATTGTTGCATGAATGCCTCTTTAAATCTTAATCTAATATGTAAATACTGTTGCCATATAGATTAGGTTTCTGTACTTCATTAAGAGAGGGGATTTCACGAGGTTATGTAGCTCTCAGAAGAGTGAATAAATTTCTATTTCTTCTCAAAGTACGTCTATGTCCATTCTAATAATAACATGAAGAAAAATTGTCTTACTTTAAATAAATAAGATGAACGCGATTGAACGCGATTGAATTTATTGCATGCAATCATTTTAATAATAAAATTTAATTTTTGTACAAACAAAACTGCAAGATAAAGTTTAAAGAACAAAAATCAAACCGTCGAACCAGTGTCTGTTTATCATGATTCGCATATAGAGGTTAACTATGAAACTTAGAATCCAGATTTAAACGTTGCACTGGCATTGCCGACAAAATCTTAATCCAATCGTCCTAAATTTGTAACATTTCTTATCAAAAAATCAATATTAAATTTTAATGCAGCCAGATCCACCACATTCACGAAATATTTTGCATGTCACTTTTCGTTTCTTGAATACTACATTCGGAAATATAATATCAGATTCAACTATTACATATTAATTCAGAAAATGTTTCATTCGCTTTTACATTTGTATTTCAAATTGAACTCGTGACTTCTGCATTATGACTGTTAAACTTTAACTAAGAATCTGAAGCTAAATATATAAAGAAATACAAGTGTAAGTTTGGCATTATTCAAAGAAATGCACCAATAATATTCTCTTCAAGATTGTCTCTTGTTTTGAAGTTATTATTAATTAATAAAATGCCAGCATGAATAAATAATGCCTCTCATTTTTTTCCTTCAAGTCTCATTAGAATTTTAGTTTAGTTGAGGCGATTCATAAATAATAGATTAGATAATATCTTCTTTTCTTGTTAAGTACAATGTATAAAAAGTAAGACAAAATGTACAGATTGCAATGTTTCCCTTGTTATTTAGAGCATACTCCTTATACATACAAAGCAGGCACATAAGCCCCTTTTGTTTACAAAACCATTGTCAATAATGTCGATTTTTTTTTTCATTCAATGAAAGAAATTGATCCAAACTAATTCAAAATTATATGATGTATTGATAGAACATTTAAAATAAATAAGTAAGTACATAAAGTAAATGGCGAAGACACTGTCATATCGGTCAAAGGGTTACATCAGCAATATCAGCAACTCGGATAAACTGGCAATTAGCACTGAACATGCAAGAAATGAGTCGCCGTACAGAGTATTCTGTTTCTTAGACTTTCTATTTTACCGAGTATTAAAGGAATAACCGACATCTGTCACAAAAGAACTTTCAATTCTGTCCGTCAAAGTCTTTAAGTTTCTGCTGACATTATTGAAAGTTGTACTTTTTCTGGTGTAAATTTTGTTATCTATGCGCATGCTCAGCCATCCAATACAATAGGTATGCACTTTTAATTACATTAAAGTACATAAAACTAATCAACATTATGCTATATAGAATTATATGTAATGTTCTTAGAAAAGAGGTCTTGGAAAGGAGAAAAGAAGGGAATTATACAAATTAATATAGCTTATGGACGACTAAATACACCACTTTCTGATTTGTCTGAAACCAGTCCGTGTCATTTCGTATTAAGAAGTGATAGAAATGGTCTAACTTAAAAGTACTAGTAATTAGGCTTTAAGGCAGGTTTGTTCTGTCAGTTTCTCATCTATAATATCTGTTGCGTTTGATTACAAGAAAACTGTTTGAAGACACATGCGTGTATAAAAAGTAAATCACGAACCAATAGAACTAATGCTAGACAGTATTATAAACATGGGATTGTTTATCAATATATCAATAAAAAAAGTTAGTAATACTCTTTTGACAAAATGAATATATCAGCATAATTTGTACTTTTAAAATTAAACTTGACTTTGAAAGAGCAATTAATCAATTAATCGATAATTTATAACAAAACGACTCACGACTAGGCATATTTTTAAAATTGTATCATAGTTTGGGGACCTTTCTTTGAAAAAGTGTCAGAGTTAAATCGTATACATATACATGCACAGTGCGGTAACTGGAGTGCAGGTATCAGTTACCCGCACTCCAGATCATGCCCGTTGATTGGCTCATTTTTGCTGGGGTTTACATATTGTGACGGCAGAGAAGGGAAAGCGGCAGAAATATCATATTCAGATGCTCGATCATTGGTTACTTTTTCCCGGGGTTTAAAAATGTGACAACAGGGAACGTGTTTTTATGTTTGACTATGATACAAAAGAGAAAGAACACCAAAACACTCGGCAATCTGATTTATACTCGGGGGCTACGCCCCCTCGTACAAATCAGATAGCCTCGTGTTTCGGTGCTCTTTCTATTACTTAACATACAGTCTATTGTCATACGTCCAATAATTGTAGTAATAAATCATGCATCTACTGCAAGAACCAAAGCGTTATTTGAAGAAAAAAAATAAAAGCAGACAAAATGACCTATCTTATTGCCATGCGTTCGTTTTCATAAGATATTGAAATGAAATTCTTGGTAAGAATATTATGAACAAATGCAGTCTTGTTATAAAAACCTGACAGGATTAAAGGATTAAGGACTTATTTGAAAGTATTCTTCATAAAAATGAAAAATAAAAGTTTTCTTGTTTAAAATGTGCCAGGCTTTGATTATATTATCAAACATATTACAACGAATTCGAATTATGTTAGAGTTTCGGTAACATGTTGAAAATAGGGAAGTTAGAAGATTATCTAAGTTTGTTGTAGTTTTTATTTTTCTATTCCTATATCAGGTTTTATTTTATTTTTGTTACTGTAAAAAACAACAACAAATAAAACAACAACAACAACAACAACAAAACAACAGCAGCAAAAGACAAGCCAATTGAATAACTGGGACGTACATGTAATAATATTTTTTTTGGCTCAAAAAACTAATTTGTTTGCAAAAGATTTATAGCATTTTTGTTTCTAAACGATGTTTGCATTATAAAAATAGCTGCGTGCTTAATTGTACAGATAGCAAAGAACGCTCGCTTTGAAAACATTTTCACAGATTCATTTTATAAGCGCTTTCATTTCACATGCGCTTTCATACACTTATCCGCTGCGATGGAACATATTTTCTGGCTATTGTATTTATTTCATACAGGAAATTTTACAATAATTAACCAGGAACTAATATCATGACCGGAAGATTAATCGGAAGATTAAAGTCTTTAATTCTCTTGTAATTTTGTTGTGATTAATGCTTCCGAGGGATCACTTTGTTTCCAGATTTTTTTAGAGGAACTCAAATTGTTATCAATCAATGTCGTAGGTAGTATGAATAAAGTCACAATCAAACGTTATATCAATCACAAGTTTTGAAAACGCTTGGATAGCGGATGAAATAATGCAGTTGAAACGCTTTTGTGAATTAGCTTGATTATGCATTTCCTACAAATATGGATTGTCAGTCAAAGCAAACGTAATAGTTTTAAAGCTATGTATTCTAATTAATTATTCAATGTTAGATACAGTCAGGAGTAAAAAATATTGACTGAAAATATTGTGTTTTAAGCAAGTTCTACTTACAGTTGGCGCTTTTGTTGCAAGGGCTAGCTATTGGCTTTCTGGTGGTTTCTAAATAATCCTTTCTTACCTTTCTTATGTCCCTTATCGATTTGTTACAAAAACGTATTTGCCTATCTTGAGATAAGTAACTTATAATTTATACCCATCAGAAGAATTCAATTATAAATTCCTTTATATTTCTATAAATGCTTTGATAAATGCTCGACGTAAAGCCATACTTCTTTTATGGAATTTACTAAGTTTTACTTTCTTTCAACCGTATTTATTACAGGTAAAACAAATTTCACAAAATTATTGTTTTAACTAGAAAATATATATAAGAAATAGGAAATAGGAATCCATAAAGAACGCCAAAAACAGAAAAATAAAAATGTTGCATGCTCGGTTTATGCGTGTCTGTTCATAGGCAGAAATGGTTAGTGCAAGCTACCGTCCACGACCACAAACAGAATTGATCTTTTAAAATGAATTGGAGAACTTTTGAATTTGAATAACAACTGCAGATGTGTTCACACGGCGGTTATTGTAGAGATTTCAATATGATACCTTCGTATTATTCCATAAAGATCGGTGGTCAGCAAATAAAATAAAACGTCTGTATTTAACATTTTAAAGGGAAAACAAAATAGAGGAACTAGTCAATAATTTTGAAATATAATCAGAAGAAAAAACAAAATTCTTAGTCGAATAATTTAACAACAGCAGATGTTTGGAGATTTTTTATAATTAAAAAAGGCAATGAAATAATTGAATATTTTCATCAGTTACTTTTTTAAGAAAATCGTAAAATAAATTATTTAGCTTTAAATATGGTATTTATACTCATATACATGCATAATTATATTCAAATTTAAGAAGTTTCGGAGTATGAGAGAATATTATAGTCTCTGTCCACGTAATGATATCACTTTAAGCGGCCTTCAGATTTTATATTTTGTTGAAAAAACAATTTTGTGTTGTTTCAAACAAGTATTTCAGTAAAAACTTGATTTTTGAAAGATGCAGCCTATCACTGTTAAGCCTTCTTCAACACAGCGGCCACACAATGATAAAAATATAAGATCGGGAAACGAACCGTCCGCGTTTCTAATTTACATATAGATAGCGGACTCGGTCCGGTAGATTAGAGGTAACGAGGGGTATCATAATTGTTTTTGTATTTTAACGTTTTAACGATAGCAAATTTCATTTTCCACTTTATATTTTTTTTTTGATTTGACAATTATGTGAAAAAGATTTCTCTAAAAATAACATATTTAACCAGCCGGTCGCTTTAAATGGTGTTTATTCGAATAATTATATGAAAAGGGCCAAATATTTTTTTGTCACCATGACTATCAATGACTCGAAAATTATTGTCAGCATAAAACAAGCTGTATAATATAGTTATGTTTCTCTTGTTACATTGTATTGTCTTATAAATCAGATAAAGAAATTCAGACAAAACATCAGGTGATATACCAATTATTCTTGACATTTAGTTGTGAAACATATATATCATAGTTATTTCAAGATAAATGGCCTGCATCATTTTTCTTTTTGTATTCAGATCATCAGATACTTTGGTATTATTCTAATCAGGATTTTAACAGTCATTTACACAATTTGCTTCAGAGTAATAATACTCTAGTCTTCGTCAACGGAAGTAACTTCGTGTGGGCGATCAATGAATATAATTTTCCCAGGCTATAACCGTGCAATAAAATCCGCAAAAATAGTCTTACTACGAAAACTAATATATTTTATCCGGTGTAAAAGAATGTTATATCAATATAATATTTCTTACAGTTGATCCCTTGACAATTTGCCTACATCATATAGTACAAATTAGTTTTCGAGCTTGTCAAAATCCACTGAATGAAATATCGAACATTGTATGTAACAAACTTGTACAGTATTTTCTTTCATTAATTTGCAAACAATGCACGACACCTCAACACTGGTATAATCAGTTTTCAATCTTCAACACTAGATGAGCATGAATAGAACAACGCATAAAACTGGCAAAAATACCACTTCTGGTCATTTTTTCATAGCAACAAACCGCGTCGTAAAAAGCTCTATAGCACAGAAGAGCCATTTCTGTACATCAAGTTAATGTATTGTAACTCTTTCAGGGTTCTGTTTACTAGTTGATAATACATGCCAATTATACAAATTTATAATAGGATCTAGCAGTAACTGTTGTTTTTTTACAATATAAGACTAAAATTTGTTTTCCTACAAAAATCTATATAGAGTAATTGATAACAGAAGTGGGTCATTATTGACCCAGGGACATGATTTATATTACTTTTGTTAAAGTCTAATAAGTAATGTTTCATGCAATATGTTTAAGCATTGATTCATGTGATAGATGCAGTTTCACATACGAGGGACGGTCAGAAAATATCCGGACTTTTGACTCGTTCTCGAAAACCATTCAACATTTAAAAAAAAATCTTTCTACTCTTTTTCAAAATATTCTCCACCTACGTCTACGCACTTTTACCATCTTCGTGGGAGCTTTTGTATTCCCGCTGTGAACCATGACGTAGACCTATGTTTTAGGTACTGTGTAACAGCAGATATCAAAGCCGCCCTGGTCTTATATTTCTTTCCAGCAAGCAATTATTTCAGTTCTGGAAACCAATAAAAGTCACAGGGGGCGAGGTCTGGGCTATAAGGTGGGTGAGACAACAACTGACATTTGTAACAGTTGATAACCTCCACTGTAGCTGCGGCGGTATGGGAGGGGGCCTTATCGTGAAGAAGGAGGACATTTTTTTCTGTGCTAACCTGGGACGCATTTGCTCCAGCTTTTCTCTGAGATTTTTCAGAATTACTTCAGAATAGTACTTTGCGGTGACAGTTTGACCGTTTGGCATGAAATGAGTAAGTATCATTCCTCGTGAATCCCAAAAGGCAACAAGCACGACTTTGCCAGCCGAAGGAGACAGCTTAAACTTTTTATGAGGTGGGGAACCAGCTCGTTTCCACTGCTTTAACTGAGCTTTTGTCTCAGGTTCGGAATAATGAACTCACATCTCATCTCCAGTGATAATGCGGTTCAAAAATTTATCTCCTTCACGATTAAAAAGATTTAAATGTTCTTTTGCATTGGTTACTCTGGTTGCCTTTTGATCTGCGGACAGCTGTCTAGGTACCCACCTGGCACTTACCTTGCTCATGCCTAGGTGTTCGTGTAAAATCTTGTGTTCCGATGCCTTACCGATGCTAAACTTGTTGGCTACCTCCTCCAAAGTTACTCGACGATTTTTGTTGACAAAAGCTTTAACATTTGCTACCATTGTTGGGGTCAACGCCTCAGCTGGCCGCCCAGTCCTAGGCCTGTCACAAACACTTGTTCTGCCTTCACGAAACTGAGAAACCCAGTTGTAGAAGATTGAACGTGATACACATTTATCAGAAAATCTTTTTTAAGCCTCTGAAAGATGTGGCAGGGCTTTGCACCTTCTGCAACCAGAAACTTTATTACAGAGCGTTGTTCCTCTAACAAAGAGTTCATGATAGACGAAACACCTATCATATATCAGAGGGCAAAATACTGTGTATACACAACTATCATTGAAAATAAACTGACCACATTATTGGAAAATGAATGTTGTTTTCACCAATATATAATGTGTGTATATAGCTGCACGTGGAAAGAGAGAAGCATGAAAAGTCCGGATATTTTCTGACCGTCCCTCGTAGATTTAAAAATGTGATTTTTACTTTATAAGTCTATGTTAAACCCCGGGGGAAGAACCTCAAAATAGGAGAAAACAGAATCCATGAACTTAAGAAAGTCCAACATCGTCATATTTCTATATACTTGTATATGTCGGTTTCTTTCCATAGTTTCAATTGACACGAAATTTGGAAATTACAAGTGTATTTCCTTACATTGTTGATTTAATTTCTTTTCAAAGCAAACCTTCATATTAAAAGTCTAATACATCATTTTAACTGCATGATAAGCACGATCCATGCGTATATAGAAGCTTAGATAACATATAAAAGAAGTACTAGCGTCATTATTGTTTTTGCTACGAAAGCTGAACAATATGTCTGTCAACATGATTCAAAGCCCCTGAAATTGTTACCATAATTTTTACTGGAAGCATTGCTAAACAATAAATCAATATCAAATTTTTAATAAAAATAGCGCCTATTTAGTGCTTAATATACCTAGGGTCGAATTTTTATTTTCTGTAAGCTCTTTTGTAAACGTTCATTAAATTCTAGAATCCGGTATTATACTGTGTTATTCCACTCCAATAGACTAATTCGGAAAAAAACTAAACCTGGAAACATTTGCTATTTTTATTTCGAATTTCAACTGTCCAGTGACAAAAATGTAAGGTCTATTTCAAAAACAAGAAGAAGTGTAAAGTAAATTAAACCATACTCCTCCCAGTGATTTATTTATTTTAGATATCAGAGAAATGTACTTATTAACTTTATTTTAACTTTGTTTCCTGCTTTGAAGTTGGCAACTGTTATTTAGTATATTGAATGTTTGTTTTATAAGTCTCATTAGCATTCTAATTTTGTACGGCCTGTAAATAAATAATTCAGAAGCACCTTCTCTTATCGCTTATTCATCTTTGTCTATTCAAGATATAAAATCAGCTAAAGCACATAGAGAAGATTGAAATGTTTGTTGCAAAATGAGTTTTCTGTTTTATGTATAATCACATTAATCGTATTTCTCCTTATTGAGTAGAATTAACCGCTATTTTTCCTTTTCCCTGCGATCCAAGTAAGTCTTTAGCCTAGGTCACAAATAAGAAAATGCCGCCGGGCGGCGTCTGTTTCTCAAAAAAATCGCAATATCGGCCGGCGTCCGTCCGACGGCAGTGACTATCGGACGGCAGCAGCTGAAAATTTTGCTCATCGGGCGGGCGCCTTCGAGTTTTAAGTAATACTTAAAAGCTAACGGCGGCCGGACGATAATTTTTTGGGTCACAGAGTATAAATATCATCGAGCGGACATCGTTCGGTCGCCGGGCGGCGACCGGGCGATGATTTTTTTGATCGGGCGATTTTTCGTTCTACTTAAACAGCGTCCGATTTAAAAGGCGTCCGGGCGGACATCGGCCGGGCCCCGCCCGGTGACTGAATAGAGCTAAGTAGTCAAACGATTATCGCCCGGTACCCGGACGATTCATGTACAGGCACCGGGCGGTCATCGTTTTGTTATCCGGCGACCGGGCTGCTTGTGTTTGTTGTAATTGCAGCTTGAAGATGTTGTAATTGCCTCAAAAATATATTTGTGAATTTCTTTTGAATACTAGTTAACATGAATTTTTTCTTCAATTTCCATGCGAATGTCTGATTGATGTTCGCCTTCTACGGCCTCGATACTTAACGTTGGTGACTCGTTGTCAACAACACGGACCAACTCATTGGCCTTCCCCTTGGCTTTGGCAGCTGACTTCTTTGCTGGCATAATTACAACTGGCTGATTTATCTAGGTGTCATTACATCTAAAGTCATTGTCGCCCGGCGCCCGCGCGCCAACCGTCCGATTCACTTTTTAATCGCTCAGGCGCCGTACGGACATCGGGCGGCGACCGCCTGATCCGTTCAATTCTTTCTGTAAAATCCACTCGGCAAAAATCGGCCGACGACTGTTTCATTCGTGACCACGCAAGGTATTAGATTTAAAATCGCCCGGCTTCCACGACATCAAAAAATCTGCCGATTTTATAAAAATCGCTTAATCGGGCGGCGCCCGTTTTATTTGTGACCTAGGCATAAGTACAGTAGAATGCCTACTTAAGAAAACTCAGTTTTAAGACCACCTGGCTATTAAGACAATTTTTAAAGAACGGAATTTTCTGTTCTTTATATCAATAGAAACATGCTCCAGAATTAAGACCACCCCGGTTTTCCACTTTTATGACCACCAGATTCAGTCCCAATTCTTTGATTTATTCTTTATTTAAACTCACTATTGAGTCCACGGATTTAAAAGTCAACACCTACAAAGATCACAGATTTTGCTTTAATGCTTTGTCAGCTTTAAGGCATGACACTTGATTTTTTTACAATGTGTCAAAACTGTTATTATAAGGTTATTGTATGAAATAAGGTGTGAAAGTTACTGTGGTTCAATGTTGCTTTCGTGCAAAGAATTGATTTTTTTATGATAGATGATGTACATTATATAATAATTAATATGGAAATAAGACCAAAGAGAATATAATATTAAATTTCTGCAGAAAAATGACTTGCTCTCATCTGATTAAATATTATAACATATATTGTATTTGTAGGTTAAGATACATATTGATTGATCATAGAAAATGACTAAAATAGACCATGGTCATAAAGTATGTAAGCAATGATAAGAATATCCATAATTAAGACTACCCCGCAATTAAGACCCCTTAATGAGGTTTTTTACTGTATATTATGTAATGATAGATCATTTAAAGTAAATAGGTGAGTACATAATAGGAATGTTAAAGACTCTTCCATATCGTCCAAAGGGTTACGTTAAGGCTATACATAATCGGATTAACGGTTAATTAGCACTAAACAAATATACATTAACCATATTTAACTTACAAGAAATAACTCTATGTATCCTGTTTCATATAGTTACATAAGCTATGTCCCTTTTATGTTTTTTATGTATCCAAAATATGACTGACATTCATCCTTATTCTTATGCAAATCATATCGGTCAAAGGCTTTAAGGTTTTTACCGACATTCTTGAAAGTTATGAATATTTCTCATGTTAATTGTGTCATCATTGCTCTTACTCTCTCAGTCCGTATACAAAAGAATGTACTCTTATTTTCTTAGAGGTCTTGTCAAGGTCTTCTTCTTTTGTAGGGGATCTTTTCGTTCATATGTAGCTCTATAGGTTATTATAAATCTATTTGAAAAGAGGTTTTCATCAGGTGATAGGAATTATACGAGGTCATATAGCTTAGAGCGGACTGAACTTGTGTAGTACCTATTCCATGTCGTTTCCAAATGGTCATACTAAAAACAAAAATTGCAAAAAGAATACGCTTACATTTAGAGCTTGACGGGTTCCTTTCTTTGGTTTGCTTTCGTTCGGTTTGAAGCAAAGTATTTCGTAAAATGTTCGCGTAAGAAAAGTTAATCATGAATCAAATGTATATAGACAGTATTATAAATATTGGATGACATATCTATTTAGGAGGGTTAATTTTGAATCTATTTGTAAAAATGGGTATTTAACAATTTAACTTGACATTGAAATAGTAAGAGAACAATACAGTGATCATTTTATTACAAACAGCCCAAAACTGACCATTTTTCCATAATCTTATTTCTATCAAGTTTTTTTTTTCTAAAGTATAATTAAACGGGGTGTTAAAACACCACGTGATCTATGAATCATTCCCTTATATATGTATATCAGCCTACAATATGTTACTATACAGCCAGGATTCCATTAAAAATAACTTTTTTCATATTCAAATGCTGAATTCTGCTTGAGCCGTTGTTAGTGGCGTGGACGGTTACTTACACTTTCAAGTACCGTCCGGCTCAATTAAACCAGCCTGCAATATTTTAAATTTTGTCGTTTTTGGGGTTCTTTAGGGATTCCAGTTTTCTTTATTTCTATATACCATGCGTCGAGTCGACTGCAAACTATCAAAGCGTCATTTGAAAGACATTTTATATTACTGAATAGCAGACAAAATGCCTTATTTTATTACAAAGTTTAATTTGTCATTGGACGTTGAAATGAAATTTATGATATCTGAAATGAATATCATAAAAAAATCTTTTGGAATGGAATAAATCAGACAGTTTAGGAAAGATTTAAAAGTATGGTCAATCAAAATGCAATAAGCTTGGTGGTTTCTAACATTATAGGCTTTAATTAGTTAAAAATATTCATTTCCGAGTACCTAAGAACTTTTGCAATTAAAATGCAAATCAAATCATGAATCAAAAGGAAATGATTAAAATGGAAGATGGATAAATTTATGGTGATAATATTATAAACAAAAACAGTAGAACATTTTTGATAAAACCGGAAGGAGGTTTTGATAAAGTTAAGGAAGGGTTTACAGATATGGTCAATCAAAATGCAGTTAGCCTTCTGGCTTTTCAAGAACCGAGATTTAATAATCAAACTTATAACAACAAATAAAGATCTTTGTAAAGGTTCTTTGCACATGCTAAAGATAGGGTAGCAAAAAGTATCTTTAATATTGTAATATTATTTCCTAGAAATGTTGCGTCTACCAAATTTTGTATAACAATTGCAAGAAATGTTTCATGAACACGAATACCCAGACAAGGCACTTGGATTAATAGAACGTAATTATAAATATTTTTGGCCTGAAAAACTTGTTTATTTTCAAAATATTTAAAGCTTGTTAACTGAAATGATTTTGTTTTTTTAAAGAATCCGTTAATGCTTAATTTTAAAGATAGCAAAGAGCACTTGTTTGTGTCAGGGTCACAGTGTCATTAAATAAATACTTCCATGCATAAATCCTCGTCAGTAAGAAGTGATCTAATAAAAATCACTTCCTGTTATTGTATCGTAATAATTATACATTAAGAAAACAATACAACGAAACATTAACGGAAACTGATATTATTATCAGAAAATTTGTTACCAACATACTAAAATTAAAATAATTTAAATTCAGTTATTTTAACGTTGCGAAAACAATGCATACGCAACGCTAAATTCATGAACAGTACATTTATGACTTACGTTTTGTTTAAAATATTGAACTGCTGAGCAGAAAATGCTAAACTACTGTAGATAAACAATGACTTATCAAAATTTGAATAAGTTGCAACTGAGAGCATTGCCAATCGTTAGTTTTGAGAGTATTTGTATAAAAATATGACTGTTTTAATTGTATTCCTTACACATATGAATTGCTTGTCTTAACAAAATTGGTGGATTTAGGAACCATGTACACGTTTTCTTGTTTAATGGACCTTTAAAGTCTGGGGTTAATTTGCAAGAAAAATACTTTGATAGGCACATACAATAACGTTAACTACATAGAGATTGATTTACGTTTTTAGAATTTTCAAAACTATGATCTATTACATATCTGAAAAACAAATACTAATATACAAGTATTTAATGATAAATATAATTAAAAATATTTACAATACAATAATACAGATTTAAATATCTTAAGTATTATTCATTACTCGATATTTTATTAAAATTAAATATCGAGCCATGTCAATATTAAATATCTAGCAATTTTTCAATCCGCCTAAACGCAATTTTGATCTTATTATATTGAAAAGACATACAACAACAATCCGCCGAAGATAATTGAAAAATACTACCAAAATGAAACCTCTGAAACTATCGACAATAATTTACATCACCTAATTCTTACCAAAATTCTTCAGCATTAAGGATAAACAAAAACAACTTATCAAATCAAAAGGATTACAAATTACTAAACAACAACGGTTATTACAAATTCATTAGCAAACGAATATAGCACATTTCGATTCAATTCTCATTAATTTTGGTTCAATAAACGGGGAATAATTAATGTTTAATTAACTTACCTTTAAGGAGTCTTAAAATTAAACTATTGTTATTATAAACATTTCTAGATCCAAATAACTGTTTCAGCAAAACTTGTATACCATTACACACTGAGTAAAGCTTTCAAACACCGTGTCTTTAAGCATATTCTACTAATATTTGGCTACGATGGCTGCAGGTGGCTAGCTATTGGCTTTTTCGCGTTTCCTAATTCATTCTTACCAACTGGCAACATCCGTTATCGATTTGCTACCAACATCTCTTTGTTTGTATTAAAGCTACTAATGAATGTTCAACAAATACAAAACTATAGACTCGTATACCTAATGTATATTTTCAAAAAACTTCAAAGTAGGTCTTAATACTATAATATTTATATACTTTTTATATTTTTTCATCTTATAGTCTTACAACGCTATCATTGAATTCTTTGAACTTCAACAAAAAATTAACGAACGTTTTAAATCATATCAAATTTAAGTGTATTTTAGTTAGAACTAGTCTAAGGGCAAAGTTCCAGATGTTTGAGAATAAGAAAATCAACAACAACTCTTTACATGATTTGGAAAAAACTGTTATAAAGACAAACTATTTTAATAACAAAATAATAACAAAATAATAATAAAATAAATTTCTCAGCGTCTTTTATATCTACATGTGTATGATTTATTACATGCTTTTCGGTGGTTTATAGAAATATATCAGTGATATAAAACTGGTAATTTCACTGTTTTAAACAGTGAAATTACCACTTTGATAATTTCACTGTTTTGAATTTAAACCCCTTACGTTGTTTCAGTGAAATACCAGCGTGCACAGTACTTGGTACCAACTTAATGACGTGACGTCGTAAATGACGTCGCGTTGTATTATTATTAACGCGCTTTTCATTCAGTATTAGCTTAATTAAAATGTCTTTTTAAAACGTTTCAATGCATATAATAAAAAGAAAATTTGTTTAGTTTAGTGTAATATCGAAGTATATTTCACCTTGTAAAAACCAAAAGTTCACATTTCACTCGTGGCTGTGCCACTCGTGAAATATACCTTTTGGTGCTCACTCGGTGAAATATATTCCGATCTTACACTGAACTAAACAAATATTCTCTATTTAATTGCTTAAAGTAACATTATGCTCATTTTTAGCCGTCATGTTAACTCAATATAGTAATATATATTAAAGAAATTCACTATTTTATTGGTCACTGACTAATAACTGATAACTAACGAAAAATGTTAAGCATAAAAATACAAAAACTACCTTACTAAAGACTGCCCACGCGTTATTGATTGAACGTTTACCGATATTTTCCGAACGATATTTATAGAAAATTCCAGAGGTCACCTGGGTAATTGGTCTTGCATAGTAAAATATAAAATTGAACACAATTATGGCAAAGCATAAAGCTATTTTGACTTTTATCTGTTCACTCACCATTTACACATCGATGGCCATAATGTCATTATAAATGGTGCTCAACATTTTTGTGTGAAATATGTTAATTATCATTGATTCTTCTTTTATTCTCAGTACAAAAAAGCTGGCTTTATGATACAGCAACATTGCTCTTGTTACTTTATCATATTATATCATAAAAGACAAAAACAGACACAATTAATTATGTGTTACTTTACCTTTTTACTTGACATTTAGTTGTGAAATATATTTATTACAGTTATACAATGACAAAAGATGGGGTTATGATGTTATAAAGTAAGTAGAACAAGATACAAATACCTTCTTCATAACTGTACTTTTTTGTACAAAGTAAGATAAATTCGTTATCATCTCCAACTAAAAGTAATATGTAACCATACCCATTGTATTAAAATGTCATATGTTTATTATCTAAATAACATTTTGTACTATTTTTCAAAGTATTCTTTGTTTTGTTTGAATTTTAAGTTCATTCCATGAATGTTTCTGATGAATACGAGAGCAAGATGCGAACCGTAACTTTTACATTGATACTGTTTAATCAGCAGCAGATAATAAGACACCTACAACATTACAGGTGTAGTCCAAACAATATAATGTATGTCTGTTTATCATTACAGTAAAGAACACTGTCGCATAATTCTCACTTTGCTATATAGATTAATTCAAACGATTTTTATGTCACTTGATATTAAATATTAATGTGATTACTTTGCTTTTATTTGAAATTCACTTAATGGATCTCGCTTAACAACAATATAATATTGATTAATTAACTTATTAGCAATGTTTTTTAAACAATAATGGCTAAGAAAATATTTTCCCTTTTTGTCATGTGAAAATACATATTTCAAGCTTTCGTAAACAATGACAATCTTTTTAATGTCCAATTCTTTACACTTGAATATATAATTATTCTTCTGATTCTGATACTTTATTCACGGTAAAATTATACATGTTTTCAAATGATTTTTGTCAGTTTGTCTCGTTTTAAAATAATCACACATTGTGATTTATCGAGCTTTAAGATATATTATTATTATTTTTATAATTCTTTTAATGCTATGATATATTCAACACCTTCGAGTTGCTCATGTCATTTATTTGTAGAAATACGACTTCTTTTTCATTTTGATTATAAGAATGGACAAAGACTTCATCAAGAAAAATTAGAGAAACAAGTATCTAATTTTCTGGGTGATATATAAACCTCATAAAATCCCCAGTTCTAGTAAGAACAGAAACACCATATATATACCATATACCATATACATGTATATCATATGTTCACTTAAATAATTATATTATATTTTTGCCGATATTCTTGAACATTGTGAATAATGTCTCATGTTAATGTTACCTTTGCACTTTGTTACAATAAGTATTCACCTTTCTTTCATTAGAAGACATAAAAGGTTTGTGTTGCATTCTTTTCATTCATATAGATTAATTATTTTGTATATAAAAGGCGCTCATCGTCAGGCTCTCATCGTCGACGACATAGATGCATTGTAATCACTTAATGTCTTTTCTGATTAAGAAGTTATAGAAAAGGCTTTAGAAATAAATAAAAATGAAATGCCAAATATATGAACAGATTTGCGGATGTTTCAAAATTCCACATTTAACCATTTCATCTTAAGTGCTGAATACTACTTAAGCCGGTGCTAAGGGGCTTGGAGGCTTGGAGGCTAACATGCATTTTCCAGCATCGTCCATGAACAGGCTCAATCAAACCGAGCCTGCGATTTTGTTATTGTTTTGTCGTTTTCGACGTCCTTTGGGGATTCTTTATTTTTCTTGTTTTTTTTTCTGCTTCGTAGTCATTTTTTGAAATTAACTTTAAGTGTTTTTCTAAACACACTTGTATACAAAAAGTAGTTCAAACACCCTGTTATCTATCAAGGAGGCGTCTTTATACTAGGCGAATATTTCATTGTCATACACTCAAGTATGGTTTTAATATACCATGTGTCTGCTGCACACAATCCAAGCGTCATATGAATCAGACTTATCATTTTGAATAGCGGAGACGATGTTAATTACTTTATTACCATGTTTTTTTTTGTCATAAGACAGAGAAAATATTAAAATTTATGGTACCTTGTATGCATATTACAGAACGCAATCTTGTTATTCATTTGTAATGGAATAAACCAGACGGCACGGAAAATAAATAAGTTTAGAAAAAGATTTGAAAGTATGAACCAATCATAATTCAGTAAGCTTTCCCGTTGGTTTTGATCAGTTTAAGCATATTTATATTCTGAATAAATACATGTAAAAATTTAAAAAAACAATGCAAATGTTATCGTATTTTTAAAAATAGGGACATTAACGTAAGGGAAGACAAAGACTTTAGTAACAGTGTTTTGAGTTTTGCACCAGAAGAATATTTTGAAAAATCGAGGATATCGATATCAAAGAAAATAAAACATATTAATATGTGGTAGAGTTAGGGGAGAATTCTAGCAATCATTAAGGACTTTATGGCATTGTTTTCATGAAATAGTGTAGATAAAAGCAAGGTTGAATAAGCAAGGTTTGGTACATAAAGGAGTGGGCGCAGAGGGGGGGGGGGTCTTGTTATGAGTGGATGTCATTGTTTTGTTCCCGAGATATGTGAGCATTGCATTATCTGTGTCTGGTATGTTTAGATTGCCAAAACGTAGAATGATTAGCTTGATGAAACAGTTGTCTTTCTTTGTGATAGGTCGTCTATTTGTTTATTTAAAAAAAAAACGCCATACCCCCCCCCCCCCCTCCCCAAAAAAAGGAATTGAAAATTAAGTTTTCTTTTGTACCAACTCACATAATGATGAGTTATATTTTTTAAGGAAACAGATGTTTTAAGGATAAAGTATTCCTCTACAACAGAAGTGTTTTTGTGTGTAAATGGCTTACTACGTGACAAATATTCCTTAAACATTGGAAACGTTGGCAAATTTTGTATGTTATTTGTATTGCTTAAGTCATGACGAGTGTTTATAAGATTTTGTCAAGGCCGATACAAGTAAACAAGAATTTAATTTTGTAGGACAAAATTTGCCTTTGATATAACGTCTCCGTTTTGAAGTTTCCCAATTTACTTTATGATCGGAATTTTCCATAAAAGCTTATCCAGTTGCCCTCGTAACTATTCCAGCACAGTCGTGATGTATTTGTCTAAAAGTTTTATAAATGACAGGACAAAAACGAAACAAGTAAAGTAAGTTGACCGTGTTTTGTTTCAATTTAATGACATATTATGCCTCAGATACAAATTTTTACATGTTTAGACAGGGCAAAAATGAATTTTATAATGTTTAAATTAGGTTTTAGAGAATGTTAGATGTTTTTCGTTCCTGGAAGATGTGAAACTATTTGTCAAAAAGTAACAAAATGTAAACAGTATCATGTTGAGGTGTAAAATATATATTTCATTTAAGGTCAAGACTCAAACAAACATTGTCTGCGATTTCAATATTACGTTTTTGTTTTCATTGCTCCAAAGGGAATTTCTCTTTCAAGAAGGCTTTACTGTCACCTTATTACAAGAATAACACACACAAGGGCCTGTATAATGAATTTGGATTGGCATTACTCGAATTTATAATCCAAAGGTTAGTAAGGAAAAGAAAATGAAACCCCTTATAAGACAGAACTAGAAATGTGTCCATAGGACACGAGTGCCCCCACAATCCACTGTTTTGTCAATCTGAAATATTTTTGGGCTACATGTGCCACAAGTTGAAAACTAAAAATATTTTGCTAAGACAAGGACAAGAACTTTACAAATACTGAATTAGCCCACAAGCAAATCCCAAGGCGCATAGCTTCACAGAGATGTTGATCATTATTCCTGTAAAGTTGGTTGATTCAAGCACTTGAGGAACAAATTGCAAAACATAATGGAACGGTTTTCACTAAGTCAACGGAAATTTATCTTACAAAACAGAATAAATGCACAAGAGAATCCCCAGGTCCCGTGTTCACAAAGAAAAGATCAGGATCAAGATCAAGTGATCCTGATTTTATTTTCATTGTTTTATGTTACTAAAATTGATTGTGTTTAGCTAGAATTAAATAGTAAATATTCAAAATGTAAAGAAAATTGCTGATTTGCAAAGAAATCAAACTATTTTGGGATAAAATTAACAAATAACAAAACAAGTACAAAAATATTCGGATTAAAATAAGGATCAATTTTAGGATCAGGTCAATATTTGGATCAACTGTAAAATGCCCGTATCTTGTAAAAATATTGATAAATTTATTCTAAAATTTCATTAAATAAATTTGCCATTGCAAGTCCAGTTTTATCAAACTAATATTAAATAATTAATCTATGAGGATAAAAATGAATAATAATAGAGTTTTTCAATTTGATCCTGATCTTGATTCTGATCCTAAAATCTTTGTAAACACGGGATCTGGTGCTCAACTTCACATGCTCAGCAACAATCCTGTAAAGTTTCATGACACTAGATCAAATACTTTTTAAGTTACGTGCGACACAAGTTAAAAATTGAAAACATTTACTAAGTCAAGACAATAACTCTAACAAAACAGAATAAATCCACAAGCGAAACTCCAGGTGCACATCTACACATGCTGAACAACATTTCTGTAAGGTGTCATGACTCTAGGTCAAATGTTTTTAAGATATGTGCGACACAAGTTGAAAATTGCAAATTTTTACTAAGTCAAGGGCAATAACTCTAAAAATATAAAAACTATCCATACAAAAATACCCAGGTGCACAACTACATATGCTGATCAACATTTCTATGAAGTTATATGACACTAGGTCAAATACTTTTTGAGTTACGTCCGACACAAGTTTAAAATTTGTACATTTTTACTTAGTCAAGGGCAATACCTCTAAAAATACTAACCATATCCACATAAAACCAGGTGCAAAGCTACACATGCTGATCAACATTCCTGAAAAGTTTCATGACTCTAGGTTAAATACTTTTTGAGCTACATGTGACACAAGTTGAAAAATCAAGTATTTACTAAGTCAAGACAATTACTCTAACAAAATAGAATAAATACACAAACTTTGCAATGTCGTTATAAGATTTAGTTATAAGTATTTAAGCAAAGACAAGCACATTTGATTTTCAAATATAGAACAACTTTCAATTCTATTTATCTTAAAATCATCATATCGCATATCAGAAAAATATTATACTATAAAAGCAACCAAGCTCCGCCAAATTTAATGGTAAAGGCCATTAAAGCATCCCTTGTACAGGAAGTAGAGGAATGGAATCCTTAAAGAACGCCAAAAACGTCAAATTGATAGTGTTGCAGGCCCGGTTTGATTGAGCCTTTTCATGGATAGTAGGAATAAGCTACCGTCCTCGTCCTCTCCCCCGTAGCACCGGGTAAATCAGAATTCAATATTCAATATTCCAACATGAAAATAGGAGCTTTTTCCCCAAAAAAGCACAATAAGCGCATGCTAAAAAAAAAAGAACAACAAAAAAATTTCACTCAAACCCCCTTTGTTTTCATGCCCAAATTTTTGGAAAACCTTAAAAAATTTTGGGAAAATTTTTAAAAACTTTTTTTTAAATTCATTTTGGGAAAAATGTTAAAAAATGTCAACTATTGAAAATAGTTAGTCTATTGACTATACTAGTCTGTTAAAAAGAATGAATCAGTTTTTTGTTAAACAACATATCAACATAGACTTAATTTAAAAATAAAGTAAAATAGACCCATTCATTGTAAACAGAGCAATAGTATACAAACAAATTAAACTTTTACAGTTTCAGTGCGCATTGTTTGCGATTACAATTGCGTTAATTGTGCATATACGTTAACCTCAAATAAACATTTGTCATATTGTTTAGCAGTGCCAACTGATTAGGAGATATAAGCATTTTCTAGAAAGAAGTATACAAAATTTAATAAATTTGTTGTAAAAATACAAATAATTGTATAAAAATGTAAAATATAATATAAAAATAAGCATACAGCTCTGGTAAATTCAATGTGACTTACTGCCGTGATCCGGAGGGTATACTACCAACACCACCAAATAAACAATAAGCATAGCTTTCAAGGTGATCTTTAAATATGTTATTCTTAAAAAGGGTCCTTTTGACATTTTACATAGTTTCAAGCCTTTATGATATTGACCATTATGATTTAGCAATTTTTAATTCAGTCAAAAAATGCAATTATGTAAACGTTATCTTACAAACATAAGTTTTTTTATGATTTTGAGGATAGTTATGTCATTACTGCCATTTTCTGTCTTTTAAGCACAGAAGTGGATATTATCAACTTTCTCAGAGGTCATTAGCAACGGCAATAGAAATATTATACAAGCTCAGTTGGATTGCTTTTGTAAAATCTACAACTCTTTTGAACCTAATATATTTTGTCTTTTATTAAAATATTTTTTCTCTAATAAAATCTTTTATCAAGTGCTAAAGGAAATTATAGCTATTCAATTATTATCATGTTATTTACTAATGGTTAAATAAATTTGGCATCATATTTAGAAACGCATTTATCAGTATTTTCTTATAGTTTTCAAGCTAGGTTTGAGCAGAATACGGGTATAATTAGGATCGTTTCACATTTTACCCATCGATTATAAAGTCTTATGTGCATCTCAATAAAACTAGAAGTTCGTGTTGTTCTATTCTGCTCTTTCTAATTAGAAATAAATATTTGTAGTCACTACTTGGAAGATATGTTTTTTCATTAAGATGTAACTGTAATTGTGTTGCGTGCAAGGTGATTTTTCTGCTCATTTTTAAGCAACTTTTTACAGATAGAGACACTGCTGCAGCTGTTTTAGTTACATTATGCTACTTAAGCCACTTAAGACAGCAAAGCCCCCATTGTGACCGAGAGGTTGACTTTCAGGGTTTAGGTATCGGAATAAGAGGTGACTAAGTGGGTATGAATAAGTGGAGTATATGTATCTCTTAGTTTCAACAGGTGAGGTGGTTTCGACCTCCAGTGTTGCTTTAAATTTGTAAAACCCGAGGTTAGCCAAAACCATCTTTCCTGTTTCGGCACCATATGACATTATTTGGAATAAAAACCAAACCAAACTAATAGAGAAAATAAGAATATCTAAAGAAAGTCCAAAACGGCAGAATTGAAAATTTTTACATGTTAAGTAACTACAAGAGTTTAGAATTATATCAATAATAGAAAATAGTCCAAATTCAATAACATTAAAATACTGATGTACAAATAGCCTTCGTAATTGCCGCTTTGTACTTAGTTTGATCACCACATAACGTCATGAACTTTCATTTATTAAAGCAATGCTTTCAATCAGAAAAATAGTATATAAATTTCAGGTAAAATTATTTCAAATAACTCACAGAAACACCTTGTAAGCATTGAATTGTCATAACCTTAGTATAGCACTGTTTTTGAATGTGATGTCCATTTATCAAAATATTCGACTATGTTTCAATTAGAATTTTACTTCTAGACTAAGTGTTAAGTGAAACGTTTTGAATATTAGAGAATTACAAAAAGGACAATGAAGCACCTCGTTCGTAAATTGCTCATTTAGATTGAGCTTTCATCACTTATGGTTAAAAAGTCCGTGACAAATTTATTGAAAAACAACAGATATAATTATTGTTTTCATCTTTAAGAGAATATGTCACATATATCAAATGGAGCGACTATAGTCAAGAAGTATTATAACATAATTATAGCAAACAAATAAAAGACACTTTAATCTTCTTGAAACGCTTTGGAAACAAAACAGTTTTCGGACAAAAAATATTAAAATCACAATACGTAAAGTTATCAAGGCACAAGGTAAAAAACATTTGAAAGATGCAGGATGTTTTAATAATATATGCAATTTTCGAAACATAAATATAAAAATAATTCTATTTTGTCATTGAATTTCATTGGTAAATGCATTTAAAGTTAATCATTTACATAGTCGCATATATACCACAAAATCTTAAAAGATGTATGGCTTACCTTCAAGAATAGTCTACATTCAACAATTGTCATTACAAACTTTTTTAGATCCAAATAATCATTTCAGCTAAACTTTTACATCATTTTTTCAAAGAAGAATACCTTCAAATATTGGGTTTTAAGCTTGTTCTACTCATATTTGGCTACAGTTGTTGCAGATGGCTTGTTATTGGCTTTTACGAGCTTATTGGCTTCTTCTTTCTAACGGACAATATCGATTTGTTACAAGCATGTCTTTTACTATATTGAAGTTTCTAAAGAATATGTAACAACAGTATCTGCAGGACTACAATGTTTTATTTCTATATATATTTGACGCACGCGATTGAATAATTCCATTAAGTCTTCAAAAAATCGCGTCTATTTAAGCATTTCAATCATCTATCTATTAGAATAAGAAAATGCTTTAATTACACTAATGATACATGTCTTTTTCTTTTGCATTTTATCGTTATAATATTGAATTTTTTTGGAACGCATTTCAAAAGGAATGCTAAAAAATAGTTTTGTATTTTAAAGCACAATTCTCGGGCATTTAGACAATGTTCGTGAAGTTGGCAGCCTAGCAGCCTGAATTTTGCAGCCTAGCAGCCTGAATTTGGCAGCCTAGCGGCATGGCAGCCTAGACGCCTAAAGAAAACTAAGGATAGTACAAACATGAAGACGGTCGGAAATACATCAGTAGCACTTCCTTAGATCATTCCACGCCTTTTTTTTAAAAAGATATACTATGCTCAAATTATATATTAATACGTAGTGATAATTGCTACACAGTATCTTTGTATATATAGAATAAACATGTTTTGACTACACACAAAGTAGATATCTTATGTTTTAAACTCTACTCACTACAGGTGGACACAATAAGAATATATAGTGTCATTAAAAAAACTGGCAGTTTTTTTTAAGAAAGGACCAACTTTACTTGACCTGTAATTGGCTATGCAGCTTCTCATGCACATTTTGAACATTCTTTTATTAAAATTAAGCATACTCAGAAAGAATTACATATATTTCAATTAATTTCTGAGATAAAATATTTTACTCTAAGATGAGCACAGTATATCTTTGATATCGTGATCTTTATTTTTTATGATGTTGAACTTTATCTTAACATATTTTTTTCATTCTGACCCTTCGAAATTTGTGAAGTTAGCAGCCTAAAGAAAACTAAGGACGCGTCGTGTTGGTGTGTTTGTATTTAAATAAATAAAGAAAGAAAGAAAGAAAGAAAGAAAGAAAGAAAGAAAGAAAGAAAGAAAGAAAGAAAGAAAGAAAGAGAGAAAGAAAGAAAGAAAACTAACAACGATAATAATAAAATAATAGAAATAAGACGTGGAATGGTCTTTGTATCATTTCCGATGATTTTCATGTTTGTTTTATTGTTTTATCCTTAATTTTTCTTTAGGCTGCTAGGCTGCTAACTTCACAAATTTCGAAGCGCTTGAATGGAAAAAAGAGTTCTTTAAAAAAAATAAAGATCGCGATATTGAAATAAGACGTGGAATGGTCTAAGTATGTGCTACCGATTCATTTCCGAGGGTTTTCATGTTTGTACTATCCTTAGTTTTCTTTAGGTTGCCAGGCTGCTAGGCTGTTAACTTCACAAATTTCGAAGCGTCAGATTTCGAAGCGTCAACTTCACGAACATATTTAGAAATATATTTTTGTAACTTTAATTCCTTTACTTACATAAGTCTTTGAACCATGTGTGACACAGCACACAAGTCAGGTCCATAGTCTTGAATATTCACCAAAAATCGTCATACAGTAACATTTTATTATATGACCAAAGTTATTCGATTTCCCTTTTTACATCTCATATCATAAAAGTATCAGACAAAACACCTGCTTCTATATAGTGTATCCTTTTATAGTAAAAACATATAGTTATGGCATGACATTAGCTAGAATAATGGTACTAAAAAGTAGGACTTTCTAAATAAATTGATTTTTGTACAATAGTAGAAAAACATATAGTTATTGCATGAAATAGCTAGAATAATGGTACTTAAAAAAAGTAGGACAATAACTAGTTGACCTTCTAAATAAATGTTTTTTTTGTACAATAGTAGAAAAAAAACACAATAAATTCGTAATTATCTTTTACAAATGACACAATACATCATGTAATTCATTTCTTATGTCACAACCAGATTTCTATACTAAAAACTATTCTAACATAATGCAATACAAACATAAACGTTTTTACTAAAAAGGATATTCTAATATGTCTTTATTGTATGTGTATGCTAAATTAAAATATTTTCTAAGAAAATGCGAAATGTCGAGATATAATTATATTCTTTTGAAATGATTAGCTTTATAGTTATCGACTTTACCATTCTTTTAAATATTATGTTATAGCACTCATTATGCCGTAGCATTTAATGTTCTAGTAGCATTACACCATCAAATTATTTGCGTTGGATTATGAATATTTAAAAGATATATACTAGTATACAATGTTCTACGATTAGGTACATGACACTTTAATGAAAGTTGTATGTACTTTCGCATTACATTCTAAAAATCTAAAATACGCTCAAATTTAAAGTGACATTAATTAAGTACGTTGCACTTTAATGCATTACAATTGAGAACAATTACGTGTACTTTTGCATAACATTATAAAATCTAAAGTTCGCTCAATGTTTTTCTCAGAATATATGAGGAATGTTCAAGTGAAAAGAATGAATTCGCAGGTAAAAGTCAAAATAACATTACATTTTTATTTTATTGTTTCATATTTTACATTCTACTTCACATGTATAATTAATAGCCCATGTGACATACGGACAAACCTATCAATATTGTTCGAAATGTATCGGTAATGTTCAAATGATAAAATGTTTATAATTTTTAGTCAATCCTAAACATTTTTCGTTATCCATTTTTTGGTCAATGACCATAATTATGGCCAGTTTTTAAAAAAATATATATAGTTATTTCAGCACAACTTTACTGTTAAATGAGCATAATCCACTTTTATTTTTAAAGCCTTTTCATTGCAATTCTGGGCACAAAGAAATTTTGCTTTGTATTTAAAACAAATGCCTATAACAAGTGTTTAAGATTTATGGGTGTGTTGCCCATCAGAAAGTCTTACATGAAGTGTTTGCCATTGAAACTTGCACGAATTCACAGACTGATCGCGTTTCGTGTCTATATAAATGATATCACATTATATATGCCTATACATAACTTTATTTTATTTATTTCACACAAAAGACAGATAAAAACATCTTTTAATTTCATAAGGTATGATTTTCGTTAGATTTTCATTCCATAAATTACACGCAGAAAATGCAATAAAACTGGCGGCAACATTTCTTTCTCTCGCACATTCAAATACAATATTAGGAGATAAAAAAACACCTTTATTCTTCCTATGAAATTTCCGTTCCTTGCGTTGATTTATTAATAATTAAATCAGTCTGGTAAGAAAAAGTACCAAATAAGAGAACATAAATCAGTTACGGATATCACGCATTTATGAGAACGTTTTATGATCTAGTCAAAGTAAAAACAAGTAACAAAATACCCACCGATTTTCACACGTCAGATGAAATGCAATAACTTGTCGAAATGCCATATCAAAATTTTATTATAGTAGAAAACAGATTAGTTACAAAAATTTAACGAATTGCAAAAAGCATTCATACTATTTGAAAAAAAACAACAAAAATTCTTTAAAATATATTTGAAATAACAAAAGTATTTTATGATTTTGCGATATAACAACTATCTCGACGAGCAGATCTGGTAATGAGGTAACTGACTTGTAAATATGTAAAAAAAAATCGAAAGTTAATTACCAACTCAATTTTTTCGGCTGATCATTTTTTTTTAATTTTTTTAAAATTTAAAGGGGGAAAAATGGATAAAACAGAAGGGAAAAAATGAAAGGATAAAAAACCCCATTTCTACCATTTAAATATCAACAGAGGGGGGGGGGGGGGGGGGGGGGGGTGTTTTACAACTTTGTTTATAACTAATATTAAAACCATTAAGAAAATATATGTTGTTATTATTTTCAAATCTTGTTTTTGTACCAATTGGCAGATTTTAAAATGAATCAAATTCAAAAACATTTTACTTTTGGTAAAAATCGACTTTAAATTTAATCAGTCCCCGTATTGTTTTGTAGGTTTAGGTTTCGTTTATACTTGATACATTTCAGCCAATGTTTCCCGTATGATAAAAAAAGAGTGTTGTATAATATATATTATTAAATAGTTTACAAATGTGTGAAAACCAGGTTTGGGTTTTAATAAAAATAAATTTAAAATATTGGGTAGATTTAAAAGGGGTATTTAATAACTACAAAATTTTAAATTTTCCCAAAGCAATGGTAGCTTATTATGTAAATAACATGTTTAATTGTGGCCCCAGAAAAAAATACAGATTATTATTTTATTATTGTTTATTTTATTGTGGATTTGTTTCATTCATTTTTTTAAACGCAACAATATTTTGTTATGTTAAAATAATTTGTTTTAAAAGTCTTTTCCATTTATTTTCAAAAAAAAAAAAAGAATAATGAGAAAATGTCAATCACCTTATATAATTTGAGATACAAAGGCTACATTTTCTTTCATTTCGGACAATACCTAACCACCTTCTTCTCTATCTATAGGGATGGGAGATTGTAACACAAACGAAAATTAACAAACGTTTGAAAATGTTTGTCCGACAATAAACGAAGGTACGGTTCAAAGCAATGATTAATTTTGTATATTCTATGATTAAAGCATTTTGGCATTGCATCGACATGATCACTACCCCATTATTGTACATATTGGTTACACATTGGCATATAAAAGGTTTCTAATAGTTAACATAAGGACCAGTAAACTTCTGATTTAGCCAAATATAACTAATACCTGTTAAAAAATGCTCTTGACATTTGATAACCATTTGTACTTTTCACCATTTCTTTCAAAATCTTCATATCCAGGCTTATAAATATTTGACGACAATTATTTTGTTGAATTTCTATCAACTAAATCATTCCAATAACCAACAATTCATTTTTTATAGTAATTGATAATGGGAAATGCCCAAGTTTGCCAAAAACCGTTACATGCGGTGTACTCGTGTTAAGGAAAGCTGTATGAACTTTTTCTATGAGCGACAAGTAACCATTACCCTAAACTTCACATAGATAAGTTAAAATTGGTACAATTTTATGATAAAAAAACATTAACTGACAGTCATTACGTAAATCTAGATTTCTTATTTTCTTATTTAAGCCAACACTGCCCGTCTTGATTGCTCAACAATTTATTTCTTTGCAACCGCAAATTGTCTATTCTTAGAAAAAACTACACTAAGATATTTAAAAGTGTCTACGATTTCTAAAACATTTTTATCTACCGTAATACTTCTATGTCTTTTTCTCTTATCTCCAAATACCATTACGATTGTATTATTCAAGTTAATGTTTAATTTCCAGGCTTGACAATAACTAGAAAAAAGTGTTTAACACATATATGGGTAAGGTCTTGTTCATTTTTTGCTAAAGGTATGGTATCGTCAGCATATAACTTTAAAAATGGTCAATGTTAACAGTTTCAAGTATAATTGAAACATCGTTATTACGTGTCATATAATTTTCTAAATCAGTAAGAAAAATTATCGGTGACAATTTTTTTAATTTGTTTTAATCCCCTATAAAAAAACCCAACAAAAATAGAAAAAGGGGAAAAAATTTTAACCAAATTATACCATTTACGGGATACCCCAAAAAAATAGAAAAAAACCAAAAGGAAACACACGAAAATTTTTTAAACTTTACATGTTATTTTTAATTAAAATTTTAAGATTTTTCCCCAGAAATTTTAAAATATTTTACAAGTTTTTTAAATTTAAAAAGGGCCTCCCTCCCCAAATAAAGACCCAAAAAGGCTTTGTGAAAATCAATAAAAGCAAAAAAAATTTTTTTTAGGGTTTTTTAATTTTACTTATTTTTTAAGGGGCAATCTTTTTAAATGTGGAAAAAAAAAGGGTTTTGGGGTTTCAGCATTTAAATTAAAGGGTTTTTCCCAAAATTTTAAAAGCTTAGTTTTTTGGGGGGATTTAAAATTGTAAAACTTGTCTTAAATATTTGTCAATCTTTCATTTAGTATACTTGTGAATATTTTCCCTATACAACTAAGCAATATAATAGGTATATAGTTTCCAGGCAATTAAATATTACCTTTATTTTTTATAGATTGGGACAATACATCCTGTCAACCAAGGATCTGGCAAAACAACAACAAAAAAAACAACAAAAAACAACAACAGTGTTTAGAATACAGTTAACAATTTGTGATATAGAGGTATAAGTAAAGTACTGCTTCAGTTAATAAATTCATTAGTACTAGATCTAGACCAGCCGCCTTACCATTTGTTTTGTTTTGCTTAAACTATTGATATAATTCCAATATTTTAGATGAGTTTTTCATATTTCTTATTTTCTGATCTTGTACATATAAATTTTACTAGAATTATATAAATCAGACATGTTACGTTCATTTTTGTCCATTGGTATTTTCGTTTACATCTATGACATAAAGGTCTAGCTTTCTGCAAACATTATCAAACCAAGCCTGTCAACAACCATGTGAAATATTCGTCTTCTTTTTGTGTGTACAAAGCGTTTTCTTTGCAGATACAAGAAGTGTTTTTTCAATGTTTCGAAAATAGTGTTAATAAACTCTTTATCAATATTCTGCCAGTTTTCGATTCCTCCAACATATTATCAAAATTTTACTGTTAATCTTGTCAAAAATACATTTGCTTTAGACTGAGTCAAACCGTTAATTTTCTAATTGGAAGAATAAGTCTGCCCTAAATTATTTTCAACAATATGTGATAAATTAAAATTGCTTGAACAATGCGCATCATAGTGTGGGAAACGAGGAACGGTTAGTAGGACCCTACCGGTCTATGTCTATGAACAGTAAGTTTTATATACCAAAATGTTCACAAGGGTTTGCAGAATACGAAAAGTCTTATTTTTCTGTATAAACGTTTGTAAACAATAGAATAAAATGCTTTGTCAACAAAAACAAAGGTTGGTCTAGTAATCTCTTTTCATCAAGGTTTTACATTTTGTCATTTAATGTAAGTTATTGGTATTTTGTCTAATAAATATATCTAATAAGTTGTTGCCTAATATCTTTATTTGGTGCCTTTTAAAAAAAGTTTACCACACTGTTAAGTCAAATACAATTAATATTTTCTCAAAATATTAATACTTATTCATAAAAAAGTATTATATGTAACTATTATGACAACTTCGTGTATAATAATAATTTACATGTAATCAAAGTAGACGAATCCTGCCGACCACAGATTATGAATTCAATCTGCATATATATCCATCGTTATTTGATATCGTGAATTTAATTACATGTATTAAAACCTAGACAAAGTTAAAGTCTTTTTATTCTTTATTAGATATCTGCTTTAATTACTTGAACATCATTCTTTTTAATCATTTTTTATGATTAAGAAATAAGGTATTTTTAGAGAAAATGATTTGAGGGATAAATATATTTCATAGAAACTCATAAAAATATTACATTTGTATTACTCATTAGGTTCTTGTGCTAAAACTATTGAAAAGCTGTTTCATTGGTTCCTTCTTTTTTAACGTCTTCTAGTATTCACATTTTTAAATCTGCGCCATTTTTTTGTTTAAATTTGAATAAAGGGATGAAATAAAATATTTTGTATCCTTAATTCGATTTATTATTTAACTTCAGCCACCTTTTCTATTCATAGATTACAGTTTTTGCTTTCATGAAACAGACATGTCTGGCTCTAGGCTTTTCACTAATTAAATGTAAGAAATAAAGCAATCAAGAGTGTAATGTGACTGGTCAGACAATTCACAAATACAGGGTAACCCAACATTTTAATGACGACAAAGGACTGTGAAAATCACTGTTGGAACACGAGAATTGGACGTTTGTCAAAGGTTATATATTAGACGCAAGCATCAATATACTATCTAAACTGTTTACTGGACTTATGCACTCTGAACATAATGTTCATCTTGACCTTTAAATGCACTTTAATAATGCAATTTTAATAAATGCTAATTGTCATAAAGTTTAATCAAACATGGTACTACAAATAATTTTCATGATACTCATTAAATGCTGAATGAAAGTCTCCTACATTGTATTTCATTATTTTTAATTCTAATTCGTGATATTTAGTAAAAAAAGAGAAATACACAGTTAATTTAGATAACCTGTTTCTTGATATAAATGTAACAAAACTTTTCGAGACGACAAAACATAGTTTAGAGGGTTTCATTTCTCGAGAAGAGGCTTTGGCAAGTTTAAAACGAATGGCAAATGATACTTCGCCTGGGATAAATGGTTTTACTTCGGCGTTTTTTAAATTCTTTTGGATTGATATAGGAGATTTTGTTTTGCGTTCAATTAATTACTCATATACCACAGGAGAACTCTCTCGCAATCCGATAAATTAGGTGTTATCACATGTATACCGAAAGGTGACAAAGATAAACGTTTCTTAAAAAATTGGCGTCCGATTTCCCTACTTAATATTACATATAAAATTGCATCCGCGTGTATTGCCATTAGAATTTAATCTGTATTAGACAAATTGATAAGTGAAGACCAAAGTGGATTTATCCCGGGGAGATTTATAGGAGATAATATTCGTTTAATTTATGACTTAATGTTTTATACTGAACAAAATAATATTCCCGGAATGATATTACTAGTCGACTTCGCTGCGGCATTTGATTCCGTGTCTTGGGACTTTATGATTTCGGTTCTGAAATTTTTTCAACTTTGGTGACTCTATTGTTTCATGGGTAAAACTATTTTATACAAATATACAATCATCTGTTGTTGTTAATGGCCACCTCTCCGACTGGTTCCCCTTATTTCGAGGTTGTAGACAAGGGGACCCCCTGTCACCGTATATTGTTGTCCTGTGCGCGGAGATTCTTGCTTTACTTATTAAAAAAATAGTAATATCAAAGGTATCAAAATTAAGGGTATAGAGTATTTGATGTCACAATACGCAGATGACACCTCTTTGATGTTAGACGGTTCTGAAAAATCCCTCGTTCATACTATGAAAGTTTTAAAATTTTTATGCAGATATCTCTGGTTTAAAAATAAATGTTGACAAAACTAGGGCGTTATGGATTGGTGCAATGAGAAATAGCGATTTAGAGTTATGTCCGGAAATCGTTGTTAAAAATGGGGCAAAGGTCCATTTAAATTATTGGGAGTAACCTTATCAACAAATATTACATCTATAAGTGATCTTAACTATCCTTCCAAGATAAATGAAGTTAAACTCTTTTAAAAGTATGGTCCAGAAGATTACTTTCTCCTATAGGAAAGATCACAGTGACCAAGACGCTTGCTTTGTCTAAATTAACCAACCTGTTTTTAACTCTACCAAACCCTAAATCTGATGCAATTAATGACCTACAAAATGTATTTTTCAAATTTATTTGGAATGATGGACCGGATAAGATAAGTAGAATAAAACTCATACAAGATATATGTAATGGTGGGCTTAGAGCGGTTGACTTAATACATTTCATCAGTGCTTTGAAAATCACTTGGATAAGAAGACTTTTATCTTCAAACACTAAATATGCTTTTCTGGTACAAGAATTGTGTCCAGCTCTTTACCAGTCGACCAAATATGGTAGTGACTATTTGTTACAACATAAAAGTAGAGTAAACAATTTGTTTTTGAAGGATGTTTTGAATTCATTTTATTTCTTTCAATGTAAAATTCGTTCAGGTAATTGGGCAGATTTCTTGTCCAATCCGGTATGGTTAAATCCTAATTTCAAAATTGCAGGAAAATCGTTTGAATCTAAACACTACTTATGAAAGGGTGTTTTGTTTGTCAACGATTTTGTAAATGAAAATGGGTTAATAAAGATTAATGTTAGGGACAACGACAACTGTACATTTTGTAATGTCAATCCAGAAACCATAAAACATTTATTTTGGGAATGTGACATAGTCAACATGTTTATAAGGGACGTGCAGGGCTGGTTAACAAACAAAATTACAAATTTATCTTTTCATTTTTCAGAACAATCTGTCATTTTCGGCTGTTCCCGATTCACAGTTCCAGAGAATAATATATTATTATTATTAAAACATTATATTTACAAATGTAAAATGAAGTCCGTATTGCCATGCTTAGAGGCTTTTAAAAATCAATTACTATTTTTGGTTAAAACAGAAATAATTAATGCCAAAAAAAATGCTTAGGTTTGAAACAATGCAGGATGTATGGAAAGAATACATAAACTTAATTAATGAAAATGAAAGTAACTAACATTATTAGCTGTAAAAAAATTGTGACACTTATTGTTGTTGTAACTTAACTCTTTAATAATTGAACGTTTGTGCAGAGTAAACTTTGCCTTTTTAAAAAAAATATAATAAGAAAATACATATAGTACTTTGCAAATGTATGAATTTGTGTGTATTATTTCAGAACATTGTTATTACATCAAATTTCATGGTATTGTATTATTGTATTATTTCATGACTTTTATTGTTTGCATTGTACAATAAAGAGAAATAAATAAAAAAGAGAAAAAAAGAGAAATACACTTACGCTACTATTGACGATAAAACTTTGTGAAATAAAAAAGGTAAACTGGTATTTATATTTATATCAGAGAAAAGAGAAAAAAAACTCTCATAAAAACATATAGTTTGTTGTCCTTATATATAAGATCGTTTCAGATAAACTCGTTATTGTTAAAGCACAGTTTCAGTCATGATAAAAACAATGCAAATTGATAGACGGCATTTTTGGATTGTGGAGAAAAATTGCATAAGTGATATATTTTGCCAGCATATTATGTTCATTGTGAACTTTTACTGTTCTTACAATTATTAGCCATGGTAAATGATGCTAATACATTCCATAGACCTCCAAATTGACCCATAGCTTAATACAATTATCCTATATTCATGATAAAACTAGTTCGATAGTTCGCAATTGATATTAAGTTCAAGGTACCCTGATTTTTTGTTGTTAATTAAACTAGATCTTTACTGTTTCAAATGTTTTAGAAGTAAAAAAAAAGATATAAAAGCAAAGGTTTAAATTTAATTCGTGAGAAATAAATATACGTTTAAAAATACTCAATTTTTTAATAGTAATTGGAATCAGAATTTTGCGACAATTAGATTGTGTTCTGAAATATTATGTCCCTTTAGATATTTTTATTCCTTTTTAAGTAGTTATTTACGTTGCTTAGTAAATGAAGTAATTTAATAATCAATTGTGACTTCGATTATCTTCTACCACTTAAATAAGTGGCTTTATTTTGTAACTTAATGCAAGTTTTTTTTTTTAATTTTCGTTGTATTTAAGTAAATTCGGCAGGAGAAATATAACAGCTAAATGTTTTTTGCCTCACTTTCCTCCGTCATTTTGTCGCCATCGCCTTTGCCAGTGGTTTTTTATGGTAATGTTACCTCGTATCAACATAGTATATGCCATATGGTGGCTTTCCAGTTTCATTTGTGGAGGGAGACCTCAGTTTTAGAAATGTTTTCCACGTTTAAGAGATTTTTAAAATTGTTTTACTAGTTGTGAATATTAATAAAGCATTTGCCCACGCCAGTGTTGTTTTTTGTGAATAAGATGTCAGTCGTTTTATTTAGGTACCAATGTACATGGGGAAGATATATGTAAGACCAAAATTTGTTTGATTTAATATTTCATGAAAAATAATCAAGTATCATTTGTTTATATATCAGGTAAAGTTCTTTCATTATCCAAACCAAAATTATGATCGAAGTTATCTTGAAAGAATGTGTGTGTTTGTTAAACAGTTATGATTATGTAGTCTTGTTTATTGTTCCTAAAGGATAATTTATGAAATTACCATGTTAAACTTTTGCATGTGTTATTGATTCAAAATTATATTTCCTACACAAAAGGACTGAAATGAAAGAGATCATTACAGAATCTTAAATTTTGTTTATGATGTCTCTAAACAAATATAACTGAAAATTAATAAATGGCAGTGAATCCAGATATTTCATGTTTTGTATGAATTTCTCATATTTCAAGTAATAATAACGAATAAGGAGTGTCTAGGAAAATCGGCGCGTTTTTTTTTTTTCTTATTATTATTTGTTGTTGTTTTTTAAATTTTGTTACAGGGAACATTACACATTGTCTTGGATATGATAAAACAGAGAGAAATAAAATCCCAAAAGAAGGACCAAATCGGCAAAAATGAAAATGATGTAGGTTCGGTTTGATCGATCCTGCTTATGGACAGCAGTACAAATTGCAAGCTACTATTCACGCCCCAAGCACAGGCCCAAGCAGAACAAAACATGCCCTAATAGGGCAATGGTGAAATTTGGAATGTAGAAACATTCGTAGATGTGGTCATTACTAATTTTGATATAGGTAGAGTGAAAATATTTCAAAATATTAAGACAAAACGTGTACCTTGTGTATATATACATGTCTTTCCACAATGATTATTTTGCATGGATAATCTTTCCATCATTTGTTAATATTCATTGATTTTTTTTTATTTTGCAATTTGATAACATGTAAGCTCAAGTTTAAATCTAATCATGGTGGAGCCAACCAAAAGTAATTTGCCTTTGGCAACAGTGCCAATGCAGTCTTACAAAGCTGTTAACTATTGGTTTATTGTTGTAGTTTGATACTGGAATCTTAAAGTTTGTAACTGAATGAACTGCTCCAAGATTTAAATCGTTGCATGTGAAGCGAGCAGGGACAGTGTGTTTTGTGGCTTCTTGTGACCATTATAAACTAGTTCTCTGTATATTTGCATGGAACGTGTAATGCAGCCGATGTCCTCTATGGCTTTTCCATCTTTGAGACTTTTGTAGAATATTTCTCAGTTTATGCTCATCAAGCAGCTAAGGAACAAGAAATCAGTCAATGATCTATGCATTTTAAGGTTGATTCGCAATCGCCTACAATATCTTTTATGTAATTCAATAATTGAACGCCATTAAGTATAAACTATATATTTTGTTTTTCACTTCTATTGCAGAATACAAGCAAGCAAATATTTTTTTTTTCAAAATTAAGTTTTGCAGATATTTAATGATAGAATGTACGTTAATGAAAGTGATCACAAACCTAATGGGTTGTCAATTAGAAATAAAATGTCAGCACAATTAACAAAGGCCTATAATTTAACATGCTTCACTCAAGGTCATTGAGTTTTAGAATTAAGTGTGGTAATTGCATACTTTATAAGGGGTTAGCCAGAAGAGAAACATTGAAATCAGTTTATATCTAAAATACGATTTGACAAGCAATTTAATTGTTTTTTTTTAATGATTTGATACCATATTTACTTTAAACACCCTTTTTATGTTTGATATTGCAACAATATTCTTAAATTGAAATTGCCTTAATCATGATAAAATATATTCTTAAAAGGCAATGGGTTGATTATACCAATCATTCTGACTGTGAATACTTAATCAAACCAAAAACCAGGACATCTCAGCTGCAAGACCTCGAGTGGCTTTGTTGATAATTGTCGCCTGTCACTGTGTCAGTGTCCTTTTCCTTCCCTATAATGGGCATGTTCTAAAAGGACATGAGAAGACTTATAAGTGTTATTTATCATTCATATATGAATTTTAGGTGGAGTACATAGGAGTATAATTGTCGGTCTGCCTGTCGGTCAGTTTCATAGTTTCCGGATGATTTTCTGTAAATGATTTTCAAGCCGCAGGAACACAGGTAAAGTAGTTGATTTCCTCTGTGGATTATTCCATCTTTTGTGACCTTTTATAGAGTATTTCACAGTGCATGTTCATCCAGCAGCTTATGAACAAAATCAGTCAATGATCTGTTCATTTTAACGTTGATTTGCAATTGCCTAAAATCTCTTATTTAATACAATAATTGAACGCCATTAAGTATTTACAATTACTTTTGTTATATATTTCTACTGCAGAACGCAAGCAAGCAAATATGAAATGTTTTTTCTTGTCTTCAAAATTAACAAGTTTTGCAGTACTTTAATGATAGGAGGTGAGTTAATGAAGCAGATCACGAACCGAATAAGTTGTCAATTAGAAATAAAATGTCAGCACAATTAACAAAATCCTATAATATCCAGGTCATTGAATTTTAGAATTTTAAAAGTGTGATAATTACATACTTTATAAGGTGTTAGCCAGAAGAGAAACGCTGAAATCAGTTTATATCTAAAATAAGATTTGACAAGTAATTTTATTTTTTTTAATATGATTTGATACCATATTTACTTTTAGTCCCCTTTATAATGTTTGGTAATATACCTTATATTTTATCTTATATTGTTTTAATTTTTGAAAAATATATTCATAAAAGGTAGTGTGTTAATTATGTCTATCATTCTATCAATGCTTAGTCCAAGCAAAAGTCATTACATCTCAGTTGTAATACCCCAAGTGGATTTGGTTATGCTAGTTTTCTATCAGTTTGTTGGTGTCGTTTTCCCTCGCTATGATGAGCATTCTTTATAATAAAGGATGAAAAAAACTTATACATGTAATTGATCATTTATATACGATGCTTTGGTGGGGGTAAATAGGGATGTAATTGTCGTTTGGTCAGTAATCAGAATTAATACATTGTTTAAGATCATGAAGAGACCTCACTTGGGGTTGGTTTTGAATCAACGTCAATGCAAATGCTACTTGTCATGGAAACATTGTTTCTGAAAGATATACCCGTAGCAAGCTTATGTAGAGGCCTGGCATGGTTATTTTTTGCCTCCTCTGGTCAATGTCAAGATCATCGTTACTTACAAAAAGAAAAATAATGTATGAAGAATAATAACAGTAAAACTATATAGCGACCGTATTAGAAACATTTCGGCTTGAGTTTCGTCCCTTATGGTTAATCTCATAGGTACTTAAAAATTCGGTTTCAGATGATAACTATAGTAGGGTTAAGATATTGTTATCAAACTTGGTATTTTTCTCTTGTCAAGGTCGATGTCACGTTGCTATAAGATAGGAAAGAGGTTTTCGACAAAAGCCATGTAAGTCATGTTATTATCATGTAATTATCAAAATTATATTCTAATTAAGCTAAGACGTATAAAAAGAAATGGTTTCCCATAAATCTGGATTGATAAGACTCCAAATGAAGCTTAATGATTCCAGCGATTTAAGAAAACAAAGTCTTAGAAATCATGACGAGCATTAAAGATATGAAACGGTCACAATTATTTCATAAAAACCAGTATTGTAGATGAAATGTTTAACAATCAACAGGGTTGTGTTACTCAACTCACAGTTTGTGAAATACAGGAGTATACACTGGCGACATAGGTGACAGTCAAAGATTAAAACGTTAATGCTCTTGTCCATATCTTATCTTAACTATGGCTTTAAATTCTATATGTGATAAATTTGCAGGAATATATAGGTGAACTTTAATTTGTTTTAAATTTTCTCTGGTAATGAAGCTAAAAATTCCTCAAACAAAGCTACTGACCAATTGCTTTATCAAATAATGTTATATTCATGAAATAAAAAGTCTATATCGCAAAATCCTTGTTATTTTCGTGGTTGACTTGAAAATCCCCGTGAACGTCAAACTTTTTAAATTGCGATGTTTTTAAGTATAATTTAGCAGGCGAAATATAACAGCTTTATATGTGTTTTCATTCATTTTTGTATGATTTCGGATGTCATTGTCAACGTCGTTTTCAGAAAGGATTTCCCCGTTAAAGTCCTTTTACACTTTTTTTTTGCTGTTTTCTAAATTGAACAATCAAATGTATCAAACAAATCACTTATTTACAAGCTGTTTAATGTTCGTAGTTTATTAGCATAATCGTATTTTTGTGATCTAAATTAATTTCCTTCTGAAATATCCAGATGCCAATGATATATTTTGACTTTTGGTAGGTCAGTACATGTTTTATCATGAGTATAGTATTTGTTTAATGCTTTTCTAAACACTCTTGAAACATTCGCCTTTTTAAAGTGAAAGTGATTTAAAAGAAAGTGGATTTATCTGTAACAGTAATGATCACACAAGATATCAATACTATGTGGCAATCATTACCTTATGGAATTAATAAAGGAAAAATACATTTTGCACTGCTAGCTGGACATATTAATCTAAAAACCATCCGAAGCCTATTTAAAAACAAATTGTTTCTTTGTAACAATCAACAGTGAAATGATTATATAGTGTGTCACAAACTATGGTAATATGTCAAAGTTCTGTGACAATCTTTCTTACCGTCACTCTTATTTTGAAATAAACACTTTCAAGCTAAAAAAAACAATCCGAGTAACAATGAGTCATTTTCTATCTTGGCAATGTGCGATATATAAATGACATAAAAGTACGTTTGTTGTATTGTTGACATTCAGCGTGATTTATTTGTAAAATTACATAAAGATACAGGCCTTTGTATTAAATGTTATTATTATGAAATATACATCTTATTTTCTTACTTTTTTCCTTAAATGTCATTCATTTAAAAATTATCAAGTATTATCTGTCCCTGTTTTAAATCTGTAAAACTCGTCTGTAATTGTAATAAAATAATGAAATAATTTGTGTGTTTGTCAAATTATTATGTTTTTGTTTTCGTTTTATTCTTGCAAGATTTCTTGTGTTATTATCATTAGAATGTTTTGTTTTAATTTGTTTCTCTTATGCACAAAATAACAGAAATGTACACAATTACAGAATTCTTGATGGAAACTTGTTTTTTGTCCTTGAAGTCTTTAGTCCACAAATATGACTTTGAAAAAGAATTAGTTTACATGGATCCAGAAATTCTATGTTTATTATAATTTACTCATATTTTAAGAAAAACAAAGCATTTGGAATGTCTGTTTACACTAAAATGTTACAGGGAACTTTAAACTTTGATAAATTACCTTGAAATGATCAAGTTACTTTTATATATATGCTAGCTAAAAATTGTATATATTTTCAAAGGTTTTCTAAGTCAAACCACAGATACTTGGGGTTTGGAGCTCAAAACGCCTTTAAAATCCAAATAAAATGCATATTTGTCAATCCCAGGACATGTACTGATCATATATATCAAAAAATCTTAATATATGCCGTTTTGAAAAAAAATCATATTTCAACAACTATAATAATACACAAGATAAAAATGTTCGCCGGAAAAAATCCGCACCCCTACCGTCATAATCACCATGTATTTTATTCCATTTCCAATATTTTCACATGATCCTTAGTCCATCGACACAGAAGATATAATTCTTCACGATGATGGTCAATTTTAAACTTCAACGGTAATATAAACAACGTAACAGCCGAAATAAACATCAATATTATCGCCGTTTTTTTTCAACGACAAAATCTTTCGATAAATTCAATGGACCAGACGGCTATGAACGAAGCTATCCGATTATGTGGTTCCCAAACTTAAAAGCGCTGCGCATTTTGCACACGGCAAAGCTGGGGCCACATAATCGGATAGCTTCGTTCATAGCCGTCTGGTCCATTGAATTTATCGAAAGATTTTGTCGTTGAAAAAAAACGGCGATAATATTGATGTTTATTTCGGCTGTTACGTTGTTTATATTACCGTTGAAGTTTAAAATTGACCATCATCGTGAAGAATTATATCTTCTGTGTCGATGGACCAAAGGATTATGTGAAAATATTGGAAATGGAATAAAATACATGGTGATTATGACGGTAGGGGTGCGGATTTTTTCCGGCGAACATTTTTATCTTGTGTATTATTATAGTTGTTGAAATATGATTTTTTTTCAAAACGGCATATATTAAGATTTTTTGATATATATGATCAGTACATGTGCTGGGATTGACAAATATGCATTTTATTTGGATTTTAAAGGCGTTTTGAGCTCCAAACCCCAAGTGTCTGTGAGTCAAACAATGTTTTTTCTGAAAAGATAAAGATTGTGCGTGTTCTTTGTAATAGCGCATGTAAAATACGAAATATATTTCTTTTACTGAAATTTCTTCTACGCAGTGCAAATACATTTTAAACAACTAAGGTTTCAATCTTTGTTGTGTAGTTTCTTCGTCCATTTGAAATTAGATGAATGTTAGAATGGAGAAAAGAGAAACAAGAATCTCAAAAGAAAGTCCAAAACGGCAAAATTGAAAATGTTGCAGGCTCGCTTGATTGAGTCTGTTCATGGTACTGTAAAGTGCAAACTACCGTTCACGCCCCCTAGCACCGGCTTAAGTAGAATTGAAAAGTTAATCTTGGTAAAGGTGAAATTTTGAATTTACAAACATCTGCAGATGTGTTCATAGAGTGGTCATCATGAAACCTTCATTGTGAAGTCATCAAAATGAAATATCTTCTGTTCTTTTATCATCACAATTATGTAATTAATGGAGAAGAGCACATACTGTTTTTTGTTGAATTCACTTGTTTTAAATATATAAATTTTCATCTGACATTTTGTCGTAATCTGAGATTAAATAGCTTAAACGAACGAGTTATTATTTTATTTGTACTCATAGGTCACGTTTAGACATTGTACCGATTTGAACAAATTGAAATAATTGTAATCACGTTATGATTATTTTACGGGCATAAGTTTTCCATTTAAATGACATTATTTGATAACATTACTTGATGATTTGCGACTTAATACCATGTGAGCTTTTAATTTTACCATAACTGCTTTAACTAAAAGTTATAAGCATTTGTCACCATTATACATTAAGTCTGATCAGGTTTTTCAGATAGAATGGTTTGACTCCCTGTAATACTAACTGAGTGTAAGTTGGGTTTTCATTCGTCATTTTATAATAACGGACTGAAATCAAGGAATTTCATTGACCATTCTAAATAAGTTAAATGATGTACAGAATGTTTCTGAAATGTAAACACGTTCAAATAATTAAAAAATCTAAAGGAGTATCGGAAATAAACATTCTTGTTGAATCTGTCAGCCGTATTTTCCCTTATAATTAATTCTTCAGAGAATGGCTTATACAACATTATTATTAACCGAGTTATGAATGACATTCTCTCAGTTTCGTCCCAAATCAAGACTACAATTAACGACTACGATCCCGCTACTTGTGCATACCGAAAGACAAAAAATAAAAAATCCCGAACCTTTGGTACTCTCAGTAGATTATGTTCAGTATTCATGATACATTATAAATATTGATGTGTTCAATTGATATGAATTTAAATTTCCTTCCAAAATTTTATTTTGCTTTGACAAGTCTTCGAAATAAACTATTCAAGTAAAAACAGTTAAACTTGTTCTTCTTGTTTGTAGATATTTTTTGTAATTTAT